>NC_052509.1:31519897-31819897 GCF_014356525.2 Nilaparvata lugens
CACTGCAAGAACCATATGGTTCTTTGCCCATAAGCTTTTTCGAGGACACGTGGACAAAGCTAGAAGACAAAAATAACTATATCTCAGTAATTTATTATAGGATTTTACAAAATCAGGCATAATGCTCTTGAGAATTGGAAGCTCTGAATTTTACTGATGATACACATTTCCATTGAACAATGATTCAGACAGTAACCTTAAATCAAAAACTTTAATGTAGACATGATACCATACTAAATTTTTAAGGAAAATATTCATCCATTAAATAAATATGGTGATTATTCTTAAAAAATTAAATGCCGGATTACATGAAAACTATGGAGGATTCAGAATTTATCTTGAAGAATAGAATACCGTGGTTGTGTTAGTACTGAAGTATGTATTTTTGGGACACTCTGTATGAGTTGATAAGCTACATAATCATCATTCTGAGAATTGATTACCGAGAAATTTTATATTTTACTCATAATAACCTATTAAGTTATCTCACTAAACTGTACATTTCATATTTTACAGGACCAAGATCAGAGAGACTACGCCTCATGAAGCTCAAATCGAGGACGATAGCAGTTCAAAGTAAAAATATATAATTATTAGTTATAAATTGAAAGTTCAATTTTTGAAATAATTAATAAAAATCATTGCATTTAATTGAAAATAATGTTTTCTTATTTACATTTTTCGCTCATAATGACATACTCTGAAGTTAAGCTTTAAAGAAAATAAACTTATATAGATATTAATATTTAATATTTTGATAGATATTCGAAGTAATAATTGATGTGTTACTCAGATGTATATGAACTGTTTTCCATTTGAGGTGTTGCAAGCATAGAGGGCTGTTTGAACTAGAGCAGATTTGATTTAATTCATCGAATGGCGATTGACTCATGCACTGCTCCCTCTCAGGACAGTCTGCAAGCTGTCCTCAGGACAGTCTCGACTCAATCAATGCAGCTACAGAAACAGTTTATAGACTGCCCTGACAGGAGAGAATGAATAAGTAATTTGCCATTCACAGGAGAATTTTAAGGAGTATTTCAATTTGAATACATAGATTCCATCTATATATATAGAATGTATGGATGTCCACAGAGTATAGAAATAGAGTATTAAGGCAATATTAAGATTGGAGAGCATTAGTTTGGAAGGATAATTGAATCATTAATAATAAGAATCACGGATTTATTTCAAATTCTGGATGAAATTTGAATTATGATTAGGCATTGATATTGAGCTAGAATCACAATAGAATCGAGCTTGCATTTCGTGAAAGGTGTGCCAGGTGGCCTTGAATGGGGGGATTGCATCCAGCATGCGTTTCAAGCCTGAGTCGAGACTGCATCTCAATCCTGATTCGACGTGCATCTCGGGCCTTCATTTTAGCTCGCAGCACTAGCCTGATTAGAGCCAGCATTTCGAGCTCGAAACTAGCTTGAACGATGTATAAACGGACTCTTGAAATGAACTCATTTCGAGCAAAACGCATGCGAACGAAATCTTGAATCAAGCCCTCACGTTTGACAAAACGAGCTTGTTTTGATTTCGATTCAAGTTGATTTTGCTGATTGGGTACAGTTACAACTTATGATATTTATGTGTATAAATTTCAACTAACGCATGAAAAAATATTCCACTTCCTTTCCTAAATCTTTCTGTGCAATTATACATGCTGCGCAGGAGTTTACCATTTTCATAAACAATAATTTACTTCCATCTGAAATAGACATTTCTGCTATGAAAAACCATGTAGACAAACTCTACAGAGAAGTTTTCTATCCGATGCTGACGTCACGATGGGGCGATATGGCAGTAGATGTTGGCTTCATCGACTCTCATTATGAATATGCAAGGGGCGTGTCTATTCTATAACTGGTCTAAGGTTTGTACACAGCCATGGCCTTGAGAGAGCCAGTTGCACTTTCTGTTAATTCATAGTCCGGACTAAATACCACGAGAACCAATAAGAGAAGCCTTCTATTTGAAAAAACCCTTCTCTGATCAATTCTCATGAAATTTAATCTTGATTGAAATAAATTGAAGAGGCTTTTGTGCTACTGGGCCTGATATTTTCATGTTTCAAATCAGCTAAAAAATCGAAAAAACATAATATTCCATCAGCCGCTTCTATTTCCTTTCATAATGTGAAATAATTATCAAGTGATAAACTATCACTTTCATAAATTACATGACACAAGACAAACCTGCAGTAACTATATTACCCACAGTATGGCCATTGACTGTCACGCTTCTGATTGGTTAGCTCGGTCACATGGTACAATTCCGCTATTAAGATTCCACACAAACTTTCAAGTCCTATCTTATAGCATTAAACATTTGGAACTTATCACTTATTTTACCGATTGGAAACATACAATGAACTTAAGATGAGTTTGATGTATCATTGTCGAAAAGAAATCGATTATACTTTAATATAGACAAAAAAGATAACTTTAAAAACACTAATAAAGCTTAAAATATCAATTTTCCTTCCCTCGGACTCCTCGTGGACCACTTCTAGAGCTTTCGCGGACAACTTATTGGGAACCAGTGATCTATATAAATATGTAGAAATATAAGTTTCAATTTTGTGTATTTCCTCATCCCATTTATTGGATCGAACTTCAAATAATCCAATTTCAAATTTTTTGTGGCTCAATTGAATATAACATTTTATGAAATATTTAACCATGATTAAGTGCTGATTGAAGACGTCTTGACTTCTCTGATTGATTCTCTTCAGTACTGAGTACCCTACTCATAACATGTTAATACAATAGCTATTGATATGATTTTCGAGTTGCATTACCACAAGAAGTGGTTAAGATTGGAAATATCACTAAATATAAACAATAATGGTTATGTGTGTTATCTTTTAATTCCTTACATGTTTATTAAATTCATCAAGTAGTACTACGGCTAGAATAATTGGTTCTTCCAGAGTTTATTTTCAATGTTGAGCTTTACAATATTTTGTCAGACTTATTGACTGAATAAAACAAACTATTTCAATGTTATTGAATCTATTGTGATGAGAATAATAATCACAAAAATATACTTCAATAAGTAAAAGCAAGCGATTCTACTTATAATCCCATATAAGCTCCATTGTAAAATTCAAATATTTGGAATCTTCATAGCGGCGGCGGGAAAAAAATTCCAATGGCCATACTGTGGGTAATATAGTTAATGTAGACAAACCTATTGATATTGATAGATCACAAGTAAATACTAAAGTTGTCAATTTAGATAGAAATTGAATTGAGTTACATGTTAGTTTACATCCAAATTTTCATCCCTAACCTTTGGTTTCAAGCTAAGAGCAAAGGAAGAAATCATATAATGGTAGTCAATAATCAAAGTGATTGAATAAACTATTTATGATAGTAAAGTTTAGGAAATGATAAATAAGCCACAATAAATGTTATACTAACTATTATAAATGGACTCTTATGTATGAATGGACTTCCATGGAAGAAAGAATCAGTGGATTGGCTGCTTTTACACTTTTGGATAAGTGAAACGAAAAGTAAGTGACAGGCATGCCAAAAATTCCAGAATAAGCAAGAGATCCATGAATACCAGTAATCAAATTCCGAATCAACTCAATTTTGAATTTAATCTTCAATTGCATCGAGCAAAACAAAAATAACATGATCACTGTTAATTTGATATCTGTCAACGGGAAATATTAATTGCCAATGAATAAAGTCGAGGTCGACTCTTAAGCCCGCTCAATATTCTACAAAATTCGCTGCAATTGGACTACTATTCTACAGAGCACTTCCAACACATCAATTAATTATTCGAATTATTTGACTCAATAATTTTCATGCCAAGTTGTGGCCTAATCGCAAAAACGTTTATAACAATTTTGGTAGGATTTAGATTATAAATGTTTCACAAAAATAATTTTATCTTTCAATTCCCGTAGCGGAGCACGGGTGCCCTGCTAGTCAATAAATAAATATCATAAACTATGCTTTCATGCTTCTATGCTTTTGTACTCCGGAGCGAAGCTCGGTGCCCCGATATTAACATGTTAACTGTTTGTTGTTGTAACTTGTCTTCATAGAGACTGATTGGTCATGTGATATTTATCATATAACTATCTCCAGTTCCACAAAGTGTGAATTAGAAACTTGAGATAAAACTTCTCACAAACTGAAAAACTTCGATAAGAAACCATTTAATTTTCCTCTATATTTTGTGTATAACTAGTCTGAAAATCTAGAATCGAAATCCCTGAGTAATCCCTAGCATAGAGTGTTAGCCTATTCTCTACAAATAATCACTTGCAATACAGCCACAAGATTGTTCCGCAGCAGACATGGAACGAAGACATGGAATGAATTTGCCATTCGAATGCAAATAACCCTGAGCAAACAACATATTATCCAAGAAACGTATGCCAATAGAATGAAGACGCATGGTATGTTGTTGATTCTAAGGGTGAATTTCCGACCCACAGCTTGCATTTGCCAGCGATGAATCTCATTTTCGAAGGAAGTCATACATAACATACTTCTGAGGGATTTGCTTTTCCGCGAGTACCAGCCGAGTTTTTGGGGTATATTTGATGTTTGTGTGTGTGTTTCATATCACGCTTTGTTATTGATTATGTTCGAGTATGTATGTATGTGAAATATGTGTGGGTTGTATTTTTATCACTAGCAACACATCATAACTTAAAAAATTTATCGAAAAAAATTTGAAAAAACCATCAGTTAAAACTAGTTAACTATCAGTTAAACATAAAAAACAGTTATAGAAAGTTAAAAAATGATCACATAAAAGTGCATTGGTATATTCGTTTTTTATTTCATGTACCTATGGTTGTACACTTAATTTCTGTAATGGGATGGAAAATTTGAGATTCAAATAACAAGGATGAGAAGACAAATAAGGAGTAATAGCAACAACAGCGTTTTTACGGATACTTTACAAGAAAAGGTTGAAGGATCAAGCAAGAGTTTCTTATAAAAAGTGGGAGAGCGGCATTCTCAAAAAAATGAGAAGAAGTTGGTAAATTCATTCTACATAACGCAATATGGATTCATAAGTGGGGAAGATAATGAAGTATCGAATATATCGCAGATATCATATGGACTAATAAATTTGGGGATTAGATATTTTTGTGTGGGGATGAATATATTTCAAGGAAGGAATGGAGAAATTGAAAAGGAGAATTGGATCCTGGGGAAGTGAATTGAGAACAAACTATACAGTATAAAGAATAAGTTAGTTCAGTTTATCAATTAACTTGAATCGAATATTGAAATTAATTTTATTAGTTAATTATAAAGTTAATTTTATTAGATAATATCCAATGTTCATTCCTAGTAGTGTAAGCTACGCTAACAATGCTCAAGTAATACTATGAAAGCGGAGCATGAAAAGAAAACGAAGAAATAGAAGTGATAAGTCGAGATTCTGATGAATAACAAAGGTGTAGTACGAGGAAAAAAACTAAAAAATCCTGACAAGGAAAGAGTTTTATAAAGAAGAGGTATAAGTGAGTAGTAGCTTCCTATGTAACCTGAAAAGATGCGAGAGACTCAACAGGAGACAACACTGGCATTCGTACCCTCTGTTACTCGCTTATATACATACTGTTGGCATTTGAGACGGCAGAAATCCCACAAACTAAATCATCCCTTGGGGACCATATATATTCAAAGTGAAAGAGGGTCCAATTGCGAGGTGAGCGGATGCGCGTGCGTGTGCCAGTCAGGCTGTTAGTGGTGGTGAGAGATGACAAAGTAGGATCCGCAACCTTGGCATCGCTTATCAGCCTTAATCCGGCACCCTCGGCTCGTCCGGGTCCGTATCTACCGCAGTCACCGCTTCCTACATTTCCAACACACCCGATCAACAAATCACATTCGGGGACTCACTGATACCGGAGAGAGAGGGAATGAGAGATAGAGATTTATATGGATAGATAGAGACTATCCACTGAGTGAAACGCACACACGCACATGTGCGCTCAAAACCGCAAACATAAACAATTACTCTCTGCGCTCAGCACTAATCACCATTATTTCTATTCAGTTATACCTAGTTGCTCGAGCCATGACTAGTTTGATTAGTTGAGAGTCCAATTTCCAACACCAGTAATTAATATAGGAGTGACAAATAGTAAGTACAGTAGAATAAAGCGTATCAAAGACCGCTTAGAACTTTGAGATACTAGTTCTAGGTACTAGGAAGACTAGTCCACTGGACCGACAATTGATTCTTTTTTTTTAATCATTCTTTTTTTTACATGGTTTTTTGTCACTGATGATTACAATATTTCAATGTACGATTTTTATTGAGGTTTTTTTCAAATGGATTTGTTCATTTTTCCTGGATTTAAATTCATTTGTTTTTCTTTGTGAATTTTTTTGAATTTATGTGGATGTACTCTATAGTCGATTTGAAACTACTTTGGACTTGAAGGGATATGCGGTGCAGAGGAAAGTAGGGAAACAGCAGCGGTGATGTTGCCGTGCAAAGCGGACAGCGCTCTGTAGTCTTTAGTGAGTGTTCAACACATCATGATACGCATACCTAGTTTTCTCTCTGAAAGCACTGCATCGACTGAGTCTGCTCGTCAACTTGGCAACTGTGCTCCTTTCTATGACTATTCATCACTGTAATCGTCTGATCTCCCTCCAATTCTCCGCATATCCCTCCATGTCGAAGGAAGTTTTAAATCGACTACTGCTTAAAACCACTCCATTATATACTACTTCATTTTGTTTGCATTTATATAATATATTTTCTACTATAGCAACAATTCAACCAATCATCCTCTCCATTAAAATGATAAATTGCAAAGATCCCCATCAACAACAAAGATTATAACCATAGAAAACCATGAAATAGGTGAGCTGACATTAACCTGCTGAACCTACCTCTCAATAACTCCAATAAATAATAATTGAACTCCAATGAGCTTAGGAATAATTTAAAGCTTGATATTGTTCATAGACATCTCAACCCACCTGAAACTTCGAATGAACCATTTGTTTCTGTAAAAATTTAAGTATCAAGTCCAACAAATCACAAAACCTAGCAAAGCGTGTACCATTATTGTGAAACTGTGTTGAAATGATGCAGTCACATGCAAAGTGACAGTCATGAAGCAACAGGAATAGGAGCTACGATAGGTTTTTGCTTTTTTATAGAGAATTTTGCTGCAAAGGGATTTTCGCTGTTTGAATATAAAGTGGCCAAAGGCAGACTCCTGGTAAGAAAATAAGAGGAAACAACGTAAGTGAAGGGGTAACTCAGGGAATGGAAGGGGGCTTTTCAAAGATATAGAAAGTGGCAGAGCAGAGTCGGGCAGAACTGATTTATTTGACAAGGGTTTCTTCGTATTCAGTTCACAATGCAAAAACCGGGTGCACAAGTGGAGGCTTCCAGTAAATAAAATAACGGTGAATTTGCGTCTTCGAAATCACGTGACTTGTACAACCTGATCCCCGGCTCTGTTTGTTTATTCCAACCTCCACAATTTATCTTTGAAATTTGTCTCTTTGGTTCTTAACACTACTGGAGAAACTTGAGATGAAGATTCGTTGACTCAGACTGAGGAATTAGATATGCAACTTGGTCAACTTCATACTTGCATTTTAATTATTAGTCTATATTTAACTAAGATAGATAAATTCACTGTCCCTCTTGTCATTGAATGAATGTTAATAACTGGATACATGATGTGATGAAACTTTTAAATAAATCTCATGAAAGGAGAGAACTAGCTAGGAAAATTGTAATTACCATTATAGAATGAAAGAATATGCTAAAGGAATAGTTAGCGACCGAGCGATAAAGCTTCCTTATCAACAACTGAGTATCAGATAAGAGTACCGTTCTGTACTACACATTTTTCTAGAGAATTATTTAATAAAATTATAATTATTTTGCAAATTGAGTACGAATCGTTTATGAATTGCTCATTGAATTTTGAGGTTATACTTTGTTTACTATTGACCAGATGTTTTGGAGCAGCTCAAACACAGCTGACTGATTCAATATATTGTAAAATGTCATGCCAGGTTTTCAGGCAAGCTGTAAGATTATTTCTAAAATTAAGAACTATCGATAAAGGACCAAGAATTTCGAATAGAAAAATACAATGTATGTATTATTATTGAAATTATTTATTATTTACGAAATTATATTATAATGTCAAATATTATTGTACCTAACTAGGTCATAGCATGAACATTATATCATTGATAAGAGCAGCAAAAATTAATTATAACAGTTTCGAACATAATAAGAATTGTATAGGAATATTAAATTATTAATTATTGTTTCAACTGAACCACGTGGTGAATGAATCTCTTTGGCAAATCTAAGCCAATCATATAGCATAGAAATAGCACCAAAAGGGTGATCGTTTGAAAACATCATATGTTAATCTGTTATCAGACAACAAACCTGTCTTATCATATATGCTAGTGCATGTACACTGTATAGAGGAACTCTATCTAGAGAATTAAGCAGTTTAAAAAATTATACAAATTAAGCTATTGTTGTGATTAAAGGAATTGTATTTTACTGCTTGCCACTGACGTCATGCCTACGTCATAATCATTCTACCAATGGCTAATTTTCATGCAAATTAATTACACAGAGATTCTCAGAGAAAAGGCTCTAGCCAAGAAGCTTAGAAAAGACGTTTCACTTCCCTTTTGAAATCCTCACCAGTAAGACCTTGTTAAAGTTACCAAAGACCTATTTGTGAAATTTTGTTCAATTTTATATGTTTTATTTGTGAGCCGATATTTTAGGCTATTTTATTTGTTATTTGTAAATTTGTTTCATCAATCGATAATTCAAGAAATTCAAGTTCAATTATTCCCTAATTAATTTGGTGAAGGAGATATTAAATTAAAATTCCACACGTGCTGAGACCGAAGCCTGGACCGCCGCCGATCAAACGATTTTGATCTAAAGAAAAAAACCATGACCGCCAAGGAGTTTCACGTGAGTTTTAAAATTTAAAGGGGCCCCAATCTACGCTTCGAAAAATATTACAGTGCAGAAAATATCAATCTTTTCTTCATTAAATTAATGGCCACGCCGACAAGCGCTTATTAATTATTAAGATCCTAGATTTTATTTAATATAGAATTTATAAGAACTTGTAGTTGATTGACTATCCTCCGCTGCCAGAACCACGACCCCGAGCATTTTTAGAATATTTTCTAATTTATTTCCACCATTTTTTCACAAACTGTTAAATTTATCAATCATAAAATTCTGTCGAATCATGCATGATGTCATGCAAGTACAAGAATACTTCCAATCATTTTTGTTAATGTTAAATTATTATCAATCTGTAAATTAAGCTCTGAATCTGCACTGTCAAATCGCATATTTTATTATATTATATTTCAATTTTGTTAATTCGTCTTCTGAGTTCGATTATTTCTTAAGCCTATCAATTATTGTGTCTGACACGTTCTATATTATCAAGAACCAATCGAATGCGATCATTGAAATAATTGAATTAAGCTGGATATTGGAACAGATCTAAGTGGATGTAGTGTGTGGGGTCAGATCGAGATTATTTATTCTCTGTCCTTACCTGCTTATGTATCAGCTTTTATCTGTTACCAACCTCGACTTAGGAGCGAATACATCAACTGTACAGCAGATGCAGCCGGAGATCATATAATTTCCTACAATAGAGCTCAAAACCCGACAAGACTCTGTTCTCGAAGTATATTCCGAACGATATCTGGTCCTAGTACCCTATCTTAATCCTTCGGAACTTATTAGAGACGCAGTCCCATAAATTATCTACATCGGGATTTTTGCTCGACCTGTATGATTTTATATGTTGTTTCATCACAGGTAATAGTTCTAAGATATCTGGATTTAGTGTTTAGCAACCGCTACACTACTGTTAAAAATTTTTATCACTATACAATCTGTCATAAGAAGAATCAAGGGTGAGCGAGTATTTGAGCCTCCCGCGATTCAGACGATTGTATCGAATCTTGTAGTGACTCAATCAGTCTGGTATTCACTTAGCGTCCACGTACGCATTTTCAAAATTAATAACCTCAATACTGGTGACTCAGTACAAGATTCACTATACGTGTGTGAGGTGTGTAAAAATAAACGCTTCACAATGATTATTTATTTTTCTGTATTAAACATTTTTGTATGAGAATACATCGATAACAATAAAGTAATCTATATTTTTTATAACAAATCCCTCAACTTGATATCCACAAATTACTGTTAGAAATTTAATCACTGCACTGCAAGTAACGGTTTACTTTGAAATACATGTTGAAAAAGTAGTAATGTTTATAGATGCTAAACATCTTTCGGTTAATTGAGCTCATAAACCAGATGTGAGGGAAGAGGAACAGTAACAATTGAGGCGGATAAGTTGTCCAATAAGGAGGGAAGATACCATTGTGTGAGAAGATAGCCGGCAGCCGAAAATGGGTCTCGTAAAACGCGAGACATTACGTTGCCGACCGACGTCAGCCGGCCCGAGACACGAATACAAATAAGAGTCAACATCCAATGGGGTGGAGCAACGCGACAGGCAAGTTGGCTTGTAATTCCAACGAGTTGTGTCACGTATTATCAGACGGCAGTGGAGAAGAAGGGTAAAGAGAGGAGAAGGAGAAGGTATGCAAGATTGAGGTGCAAAAGGGGCGGCAGAGGTGTAGAGGGTTAGCGGAGAATAGCGAAGTAGAGGAATATGAGGGATAGGGGATAGTAAAAGGGAGGGTAAAGGGAATGGAAGGGGAGTAGGAGAAGATTATGAACAAAGGAAACTTATGGGAAAGAGGATATGATGGGAAAAAATCATATATGAGAATGCATAAAGAGGTAAGATGAGGAGAAGTTAATGAGCGAGATGAAGAGAAAGCTAATGAAGTTGGGAATTATGAGAAATATTGGTAAGAAATGGGAGAGGTAATACAAAAAGTGATCAAAAGGAACAGGGAAAGAAAACGATGTGGAAGAGTGGGTGTAGGTGGGAAATAAGAAAGATATGCAAAAAGATGGACACTAGAAGAAGAGGGGAATAAAAATATATTTAATAATTGGAAGTTGTAAAAGGAGGAGGATTAGAGAGAGAAAAAGAGGTCAATGATGTGAAATATGGTGGATAGGTTGGAGGAGCGATTATGGAGAATGGGTTAAAGAGAGAAACCAGGAACAGGAGGTTGTGAGGCTGTGGATTTTCTATAGGCTTGAAAAAGGATGAGAAAGGGTTTGTTTGGAGGGAGAGGCGGGAAAGAAGTGTGAAAGATAGTTGACGAACAAGAAAATGAATATGGAAAAGTGGTGGTAGAGGCAAATGAGGAAGAAGGAGTCCAAGAGGGATGGATATGAAACAGTTGGAAAGTTGAAGTGTGGATCTCTTTCAAGGATTTTGCAAAGAGTTCGTGGTCGGTTTCCGTGCTACGTGTCTGAAAAACAGGAATGGAAATGCGTGGAATCGCGCATGAATACTGTGTTGTATTGCAGCAACTCCTTTTTACATCAGCCACCTTTTTGCATCAACTCCTTCTTGCAACTCCTTGCTGCATCAGCCACCTCCGGCTTTCTTCAATCATCAGTCAGAATTGCAATCTGTAATGCTTAATACTTCTGTCAAACCTTGCCCTTCAGCCTATAATATGTTTTCTATCTCCTTACTAAGAAGTCATAATGTATCAGAAAGTCCAATATTATATTATATTAGAAGTTCTATTCCGAACCAAATGCTTCATATTTTCCAGGCTTACTACAACAGCAATTATCCCTCTTGGAACTCTTGTCTTTCCCTCACTCTTACAGGACCTGGATCACAGATAGACACACTGATAATTTAAAGACTCATTCTAAATAAATTATTGAAAAAACTGTTGATGTTCCAGTAGACGTGATGCTTGTTTGTGGAATAGACGAAAACATCATTAGTTCCAATGGAGATATGTGTGCAAGTAGAGCGAGACGGATTATTTCTGTTCTGTCTTGGGATAGAAAGTGAACAGAGGTCGAGTCAGAGCTGTTGTCAGTGGCATCCGCCGACTCCAAATTACAATTAATGATGATTTCGAAAATGAAAAACGGGATAATACGAAACAAAAGAGCGGGGAAAAAGATGAATTTTCTTCGCTAATGGGATCCACCGTTAAAAATGAGAAGAAGAAGGAAGAAGCAAAAGAATAAGAAGGGTAGACAGAAGTGCTTTTCGTTTATTGGAAAAGCAAAGTGTTTGTAGCTTGACGACTTTCTTGTTCTCCTTAAAATAGCTGGAGCCCAGAGCTGTCAGCTTCAAAAGCATTTTAGGACGCCATCTATTCTTTTGCTCCTCCACAATAGGTACATTTCTGAATCCTCGTTTCAGGCGCCATGCACTTTCAGGTTTCTTGTTTTCGAATTGGAATTATTGATGTTCATTCATGAAAGATCTATCATCTCTCCAGTCCTTCCTACCTCGATGTAGATTTTTAATAGGTATTCTGAAATTGTTTTTTAACTCATTTAATTCTCACTAGGTTTTCATTTGATTAAAGTTTCTCTATTTTATTTATATCAAAAAACCCGGTTCGAATTATTATTGAAATTGGTTATTCCACGTTAACTGAATAGGTTATCATCCACGCAGAAAGTATATTCATTATAGTATTGCTAGACTATTATTTTGTAAATATGCTTTTTGATGAATAAAATAGATTTGAATTTAAATTTCCTCTTTTGCAAATGAGAATCAAGTTTAATATGAATTTCCATGGATTATCATCAATATTGATATTCCATAACATGTATATTGATCTGAGTAACATAACTGAATAGATATCCAAACAAATATCCTCATGTTATTGATATTTATTTTTTCTGTGAGTCATTGAAGGCTTATCAGCAATGAAGATTATATTGTGGTAGACATCCATATTCTATAAAATGACTCAAAATAGTGACATGTGGCTTAACAAAGATTGTACTCTTCTATACTATATTTGACATAGGAAGCAACAAGTTCTGAGTAGATTTTTGCCAACTCCTTCTTCTACTAGAATTCCCAGTGTCGCTCTGGGCCGGCTAGAGTCAGTCGGCGTCTGGGGTGGGCCGCAGCAGGGGACAGGAGGCTTGGTGTGGTGTCCGTCATCCACCCTCGTTCGAGTCGAGGGTTGGAACAGGGCCTTGAGTACTTTGTTGAAGTGATTCCCTCTTTTAGGAAAGAGGGGCCGTGCTTTCGCACTGCCTAACAGGGTTGGGCGGGGAGTGATAGGAGTAGGAACGATCTGGTGTCTTCCGTGAGTATGGTCTCTGGTACGGGAGAAGCGTTCCCGATCGTCACTGGATGTCCTCTTGCTATTCCCGATAGAATTAGCAAGGTAGAAGATCCTCGGAACTGGGCGTCACGGCCGGTCACCGGGTCCCTAACCTCGGGTATCCCTACCGGGCGTTTCTGGCTATCAGGACTGGCGTCTCGGGGTCGAGAAAGGCATCCCCACGCCTTACTCGAGGTCCTCTTGCTATTCCAGTTGGAACTAGCAAGGTATAAGAGCCTCGGAACTGGGGGTCGCGGCTAGTCACCGGGTCCCTCACCTCGGGTACCGGGCGTTTCTGGCTATCAGGACTGGCGTCTCGGGGTCGAGAAAGGCGTTCCCAGGGCTTACTCGAGGTCCTCTTGCTATTCCAGTTGGAACTAGCAAGGTAGAAGAGCCTCGAAACTAGGCGTCGTGTCTGGTCACCGGGTCCCTCACCTCGGGAACCGGCTGTCTCCTGCGGCCAGGATCGATGTCTCGGGGTCGAGAAAGGCCTTCCCAAGCCTTACTCGAGGTCCTCTTGCTGTTCCTGGTCCTCTTCGTGATGTTCCTGGGTCCAGTCAGGTTTTAGACCAAAACTCAACTTGTCACCACTGGTCGAATCAGGCAAGCTGGCTGCTAGAAATCGCAGAAGTGGTCGTACAATACTCACATTCCTGCGAGTGTTGTATCTTGGAGCTTCCAGCGTCTTCTATTAGCTCCAGCTAATAGAAGGCGCAATTCGAAGGAGTAGGAGTAGACTCTGGTCACGAGCTGTACTCACTCTCTCGCCGCGTGCTGCTTCCTCCACTAGTTCTCGACCGACCGTCCGTACTAGACTCTTCTTCTCTGCTGCTCGGCGAGCCTCCCTTGGCAGCCGAGTGGGAGAAGATAAGGGTGCGCGGCATAGTTGAGCAGTAGCTCAGTGCCTATCTCGCTCGTTGTACAACGAGATCTTATGATGAGATTACCGAGCGTCGTCAAAACTAGCTCTAAAATAAATTCCCCTCACTAGTTACGATATACATTGTGACAAAGTGTACGCTTTGGTGCAAGGCCAGATATCAACTTAGATATAGATGGCCCTGGGAGTAAGTAAGTATTTGTGCAAGGCAACTTATCTAAAGAAAGTTGCTTTTTGAAACTGTCAGCTACTTGACTGGTATTAGTTATCACCTCAAACTTGATGTGCTTCTTACTCTCTGCCCACATGTTCAAGTGCCTCTTATCTCTCTAGAAATAAATAGTTGTAATAGTTCTGAGTTTCAATATTCCACATAATACAGAGACCGGCATATTAATCTGACGATTTTGTAGTAATTGTTATGTTGGCACCTCTGTCATTGAAAAGGCGGGAATGTTGTATATCGAGGGGTCCATTCTTTCCATTCCAGTAGCCAGTATGTCGTGGTCAAGTGAACATCGGGCGTTCGTGATTGAAGCTTATTTTAAAAATAATGACTCAGTTATTTTAACTCAGCGTTCATTTCGCAGACATTACAATAATTTAAATTGCCACGCGCCTGTTCCCAGTAGGAATACAATCTTGTTGTGGGTGAAAAAGTTAGGAACACGTCGTCTGCTTTAAAAACGAAACCAACAGGATGAAAACAAACTGTGAGAACGCATGAAAACATTAACGCGGTAAGTGTAGCTGTTACACGGTCTCCACGACGTTCAGCAGAGGAACATACTGTTGCGCTAGCCATTTCTGATCAAAGTGTACGACGAGTTCTTCATTCCGATCTGAAATTCCATCCCTATAAGATAATGTTAGTGCAACAACTTGATGCAAATGATTGGGCACATCACAAAGCCACTTGCGAGATCATTTTCGAAAATTTCCGCCAGGATGACGTTATTCTTTTAAGTGACGAGGAACTTTTTCATCTGTCGGGATTTGTGGATAAACAAAATTACCGTTATTGGGCAGTCAATAATCAACAGAAATAAAGGAAGTCATTCAACGAGAAATCGGAGCAATTCTACAAGTGATGATTAAGCGAACAATGGCAAAATTTAGAATTAGGTTAAGTGAGTGTGTGAAAAGTAACGGAAATCATTTGGATGACATAATCTTCGATTAAAAAAACTTTTTGAATAATCTATGTAATTCACTGTGAATTGCAAATTTGATCTTTAATTTGATATATTACATGCTTCAATTGTTGAAACAAACTTTAATTATTATCCCTTAAAAATCGTCAGGTTTTTATGCCGGACTCGGTATATGTGGAAAAAGTTTTGAAAATAAACTCAATTCAATTCTTCTTGTAGCCCAAGTGGTGATATCTTCACGTGAACTAAGTAGATACCTATACCTTCACATCATCAAATATGACTTGATCATTATAATCGATCAGACTTACTGTAAATAATTCATTATCAATTAATGGTGAATCAATGAAGCCTATTAGTGATTTGACATGATATTGGATGCTTGTAAGTTTATTGAAATCCTTAATTAACCAATATCCATTTTTCAAGGGAGAAAAGTCTTTCTTGTTCACCGGTAAATTATCATAGACCCTATTCTCAAATTGATAAAAAAAACAGCTGCAGAAGAATATAATGTTTTGGTGGATATCCATTCAAGAAGTTCTTTTAAATAGCAGTAGCTGCCCTGAGACTTGCATGATTGAATTTGCCACTTTTGGTAGTAATAAATCTTCTGTCCTTTTATGAATTTGAAGGAGAATAGTTAGATTATCAGTTCCATTACATCCAACTAGAATAGAATAGTGACCTTCCCATCCTCATATGAAATTAACGTTCATAACAAACCTTATTTGCAGTCGACAACAAATTCTAAGTTTTACTGACTGACATGGAATTTTTCAAGCACGTGTTAGGTAACTAACTGGAATCAAGATCGATCATAACGAATGATGCGTAATTAAGTTTTAAGGTGGCCACACAGCAATTACAGTGCGTTGATTCCCCGATGGCCGATACGGCAACCACGTATATGCGTTTAAACTGTCTCCAGGGTGTTATTCCCAGGGAAAACGCCTCCTCTCCAGAAAACAAATGGATGCCATTTGTCAAGTGATGCTTATTATGATGCACGACACGTAGCGGCCGCGATTGCCGTCACGCTCTGCTCTGCTCTGCTGTAAACCAACCTCAAACATAGCGCACTCAGCCTCTGCTCTGCAGTCATGCCTCTACATGGCTTGCTTTGGTTACATGATCAAATATTATGAGTTGATAATCCTGACAATTCCAGAGCCAATATGTTCAAGCTTTCATGAGGACGAGTATGTGCACACAAGTATGAGCGTATAAGTCAAACTATTAGCAAGTTTTAGGCCAGTCAAAATGTATGAGCAAAACCTGAATAACACATGTTGATAAATGTGTTGATGGCTTCTATCACTTATGCCCGGTTGCAGAGTCGCTACATAAAGTCACCCATAGTTAACAGAGCCATTAGTTAACAACTCGCCCATAAATAGATGTTCGTTGCAGAGTCGTTTGCCAGACCCCTTTTAACTATGGCTCTGATAAGGCACACACATAAGTCACACTGCTGCTCATACCCATGCTGCTCATACCAAGCATCTTATTGCGTGGTATGCTTCTATCCAACTAATGTATTGGCATCGGGGAGAGAATCAATGTGAACAGTCCTTCCAAACCTCCAGTCGGATGACGTCACAGCATGGCGCTTGTTTATCACAACACTGCTGTCTGCTCTGCTTATTATGTTGTTGATGTTTGGAGGTTACGAATCGAAATCGTAAACTGCAGACTCTTTTTGTAATTTGTAATTATTTTCAGTTAAGTTAGTTTGAATTTTTGATAGCTGATGAATGTATTAAGTAAAATAAGATTAGAGGTTGAAGTAAAATAAGTTACTGGTGTAGGTATTTATTATTGTATAATATTAATTTTAAAAGAAAAAGAAAATTTTTTTAGACCAGAATTATTCTATTGCCTTCTAGCATTTTGATATATCTTGGAAGCAAAGCAGCTAGTTCACAAGATATGTTTCTAATGACTCTGCATACCGTGCTTATTGTTAAAATTAATAATAATTGATTATTCAAATTCATTAGGTAAACTATACAATTGATTAAAAATTGTATTTCATCTTCGGCCAAGCTACTCGAATAGTCAATGATATTTTATTCAGTTTATTTACACTTTATCTACAGTTTCAAATAGTTAACGTTATTTTAATGTAATCAACTATTATGTATGATCATTCTCGTCTGTCTTTTAAAACATGCAAACAAGTCAACATTACCTTAAAATACACTTGGCGCAAATGTATAGTGGATTTATAAGCACGATTTTGGGCATTTGAATTAAGAGCACATTTAGTTATTGGTAGCCTCAGATGACGTCATCTGCCTGTAGGGTTTTCGTCTCTGCAACGGAAAACCCTGTTTGTTGGCGCGTTGTTACCTATCGGCAGAGCAATAGCTAACAGAACGTCTCTGCGACGAAATTGGCCTGTTAAATAGTTAAGTCCGCGCTGTTAACTATGAGCGACGTTATTTGTCGACTCTGCAACCGGGCATTAGTCTAGTGATAATAGACTTGAATACAAATGTAGCGACGTTTACAACTGCAAATGGAATCAAGAATGATTCTTATTAAAACAGAATTGGAAACTATTATAATAATTCAGTCAGCCAATTCATCTTTTCTTTTAGAATTTTCTATAAAAATTTTTTTTCAGATAATACGAAAAAACTTCTACCACTATATAAGTATAAAACAAATATGATAATCTATCACTGCTCTATGTAATGTTAATACATTTCTTTTTATTCAATAAATTTTCAAATGATCGCATTACACAAGCTTGTTTAGTTTTATGCAGGCCCCGGGCTTAGGTGAATGGCACCCTGGGCAAAATTTAGAATTAGGTTAAGTGAGTGTGTGAAAAGTAACGGAAATCATTTGGATGACATAATCTTCAATTAAAAAAACTTTTTGAATAATCTATGTAATTCACTGTGAATTGCAAATTTGATCTTTAATTTGATATATTACATGCTTCAAGTGTATGAAACAAACTTTAATTATTATCCCTTAAAAATCGTCAGGTTTTTATGCCGGACTCGGTGTATGTGGAAAAAGTTTTGAAAATAAACTCAATTCAATTCTTCTTGTAGCCCAAGTGGTGATATCTTCACGTGCACTAAGTAGATACCTATACCTTCACATCATCAAATATGACTTGATCATTATAATCGATCAGACTTACTGTAAATAATTCATTATCAATTAATGGTGAATCAATGAAGCCTATTAGTGATTTGACATGATATTGGATGCTTGTAAGTTTATTGAAATCCTTAATTAAACAATATCCATTTTTTTAAGGGAGAAAAGTCTTTCTTATTCACCGGTAAATTATCATAGACCCTATTCTCAAATTGATAAAAAAAACAGCTGCAGAAGAATATAATGTTTTGGTGGATATCCATTCAAGAAGTTCTTTTAAATAGCAGTAGCTGCCCTGAGACTTGCATGATTGAATTTGCCACTTTTGGTAGTAATAAATCTTCTGTCCTTTTATGAATTTGAAGGAAAATAGTTAGATTATCAGTTCCATTACATCCAACTAGAATAGAATAGTAACCTTCCCATCCTCCCACTAACTCTCTACCAAAACGTTCATTTCATTAATTCAACTACAGATTTATTTAAAAAATGAAAGTATTGTAAAAGTTTTAATTAATATGAAGATTTAAGAAAAAAAAACAGAAAATAAATAAATTGAAATAATTATATAAGTAAGTGAGATCAAATCATTAATTTATTATTGGAGTAGGAAGATAAATGGAGTAGGCTGAAAGTAGATCGGGGTAATCATCTTTCATTAATATACAGCAGTATGCAGTGGATAATTAAAATAACATGAGTTTATATTATATATATATATAATATATATATATATATATATATATATATATATATATATATATATATATATACAATTTATTCTAAAACAGGTTTATAAGTTTGTATTTGTGGGATGGGTGGGGGATGGTTGTCATGTGATCGTTCTAGGGCTGGACAGTTTCAGTCATTTGCTACAAAAGATATTTTCTTAAAGTCAGGATGAAGCTCGCTCGGCTCTCGATGGACCTGATAGTAACAGGAAGTGCATGCCATGCTCGACAGGCACTAACTAGAAAGGATTTTGTGGAAATAGTAGTTCGATGATTGGGTATCCTTAAAGTACTTTCCCCGGTTCTAGTATGTGAAGCATCTATCCTCCTACTTCCAGAGACGAATTTGAAATCATCTTTAAAATAGTTCGGATTACCGTATTTCAAGATATCTCTAACAAGCTTGACTATTCGAAAAAGCCTTTGATCGGGAAGCTTTAATGTTGAACTAGCAATGTGGGCTGGGGTGATATGATCATGGCGTTGGAGAGAGTAGACAAAACGTAGACAATAATCTTGGCAACGCTGTAGTTTATCATTCAGAGTGACTCGCTGACTCGCATATCATTAAGAACAGAATTACAATACATTAAATGTGGGAAGATGAGAGATTGAACCAATAATTTACCGAAGCGAAGCTGAGGTCTTAGTTTCAACTCGATCGGCTTTTGTCTGTTTGTTTGTTTGTACCGCAGTTACAGTCACAGTTATTGTCCGATTTGGATGAAATTTGGTAAGCAAGCTCTTTGAAACAAGGCGCAGAAACTTATGTGTAACGATTTTTGATAAAACCTCTTGTTTTTTTTTTTTTAATATTTAAGAAACCAAACTAACCTCAATCCAGAAAGGATGTGTCTTTGAAGATACAGTGATTCATTGCCATACTTTTCCGCATCTATTGTTACGAGCACATGGTGGGAGAGTGGTTAGACCGTGGTCTGTCACTCAGTGGGACCCAGGTTCGAATCTCGTTCCTGCCGGATTTTTTTTGCAGATAAAACTAATATTGTTTTATCTTATTCTAATAATATATCATTATGAAATAAATTATTATGATGAGATAGAATAATTGAATTGAATCATCTTATTATTATTAAATTGATTTAACAAACCAATTGGATGAATTATTCTTTATTGTATTGGAGTCCAATACTGCAGTTGTAGAGAAAAATGTGTATGTAAAGGTATAAAGGTAAATTTTTTCCTTTTTGCGTAGTTGAGAAGTTGATACTGTGGTAATTATTAACATCAAATTAAAAAGACCAAGAAATTGTCGAAAATCACAGATTTATTGATACTTGGAAATACCGGTTTCGGTAATTACACCATTGTCAATCTCTGATAAACTCTGATAATGACCGAAACCGGTCTTTCTAAGTATCAATAAATCTGTGGTTTTTTGACAATTTCTTAGTCTTTTTCATTTAAAATGTATGTATTTGATATAAAAGTACTCCTTGATAAGTCCGGTGTCCCTGGAAACAGTGTCTCTAGCACTTTCAATGGAGAAAATAATAGATGACAATCATGGCTAAATCTTCACAATATACTGTACTTACTGTACTGGCCCTTTTCATCAGATTGAAAGTTGTAGTCATGAGAGAGTTCTACTGTTCGCAGAACTACAAGCAATTTTATGTTTCTAGGGAGGATATCGTGCATTTTCTTCAATGCATGCATGGCTGAGAATACCTTTTAACAAGTTTTGTTCACTTGTTCTGACCAGTCAAGAGTATTATTCATAATAATGTCTAAATTTTTAACTGAGCTACAGTAAGGAATATCATTACCATCTACTCTAATTTTGTGAATCGATTCAAGGTCAATATTGTTTATAAGACGAGAATATCCAATTATAATGGGTTCTGTTTTGATGGGATTTAGCTTAAGGCCATTCTTCTTTGTCCATTCCACTATCGAATTGATATTCTGATTCATTATTCCAACTGTTCCATTAATTTTTGTTATGGGACAGCTTAAATAGATTTGAAGGTCATCTGCATAAGTATGGAAATATGATGAGAGATGAATATTCTCTATGATGTTTTGTTTATCAACAACTTTTTTGATTATCAACAACTATGCTGAAATATAAGTACCAAGGTGATGTAATAAGTAATCAAGATAGGTTATACTGCTGGAACTCATTTTTGAAGCAGATGACGGCCAGTGGATGGTGATGGCCTCAAGTTGCCTCGAGAGTTATCCTCATTTGAAGGGCATGGTCAAAAAAACCTTTTACCAAAATCTCGTCCTTGTTTATCGAATTTGCGCACGGTTTCCATGCACAAGTACTTGATTAAGACAGTGCAACAGGCCCAGTGTACTCGCTGGGGAGATTTCGATTCCCAGGACCAATCAGAAGAGCATTGCATTACAGAGCGGATCCCACATGGTCACTCCACTTATTGTCCTCCCCAAGGACAGTCTCCTGTCAGGGTTTCTCCCACCTGACCGCGCCTAATCAATATTAATGATTTTAATGGCGATAATTAACCGTCATTGTCATTAACGAGTGGGAAGCCATCCAACTTGATCAGCATTCGGTAATTGCATCTGCTGATCACATCAGATTGATTCCTAAATTGGCCGCCTGCATTCAGCATAACCTAGTAATGTCCTACATATTGCACGGGCAACCTACGTCGTTCGAATACCTGCCTACTCTAAAGGGAGGTCAACGCCCCAAATTTAATGCAATAGATAAATCCCAGAACATTTTCGAGCTGATAGTCGACCGCAAACAAATCAAATCATTGTATGTTAGCTACCGCAACACTTGGTAAAAATTATCTGGGCTCACGGCAAACGGAATTATGTGGGTTACGTTAATAACCAATATTCTGGATAATACGGCTTGTATCCATGATGATATGTAGAGCAAAAATCTCTTAACCGAAATTCACTAAACAATATTCCTCAAAAACTACTTAACCAAAACTCTCATCATCTCAGAGACTAGCAACACTGAATTGTATTCGTATACAATTGTATAAGATGGTTCAAAAAAAGATAATGAAAGGCTTGAAATCTGGAGGAAAGTTGAATGTTTTGGGATTTGGTGCTTGAAGAAATTTTGAAAAAGAACAGAACTTTGTAGCTGAGAATATGTTCATAGCGCCTTAAAAGGTCTTCCCGGTCACCGTTGAAGAGTAAAGACGTAAAAATTGTGTTATTCATGGTGTCACGATATTCTTCTTTTTAAGAAACTAAAATTGACAAATGAATTATAGGAAAATCAAATTATAGAAAATAAAAATATTTCTATCATGAGAAGATTTTGTAAACCAATACAAAACCTAGCTAATGTAACTACTGCTATTATCTCACCTTATGTTTATAATGTTTCACTATACATCTTATCTTGTATGTCATTTATATATAATAATGAATTTATTGTGCACTCTTTTTCGTATAAAATTATTGTTATGAATAGGAATTATTGTAAAACTAACCTCATTCAATCAATATGTTTTTGAAAATAATATGTCGAAGGAGCACAGCCTCATAAATTATTCACCTGTCAATGAGCCGAGAAGAATGTTCTTTATTTTTCATATTTGAATTTATAAAATATCTTGAAGATGTTGAATTAGAAAATATTGAAAGACTATCATGCAATAGAATAAATAAATTAAAGTTGTGTTTACCCATTGGTATATAGTAGTTGAATTGTGGTTATAAGCAGACAATCACCTGTCAAGTGCTTATCTTTGTACCGTTATTATCAAAATAAAACGTCACCGAACTTAGCCGCCGACACCCTGCCTGTGCCATACCGTGAGCGATACATATCCGAGGTTCAGTCAATTATTATTATTTTTATAAAAATTAGCCTCCCTTGCTATTGCTTTATTCTCTTTCGTAGAATTAAAATTTATTTATTGTAATTATTTTTTATTTCTTCGCACTTCACATCACTGTATCACATGGCTTGTGCCAATGTTACCGTAGGTCAGTGATTCTTGTAATCACCACGTGAATCTGATGTCTGATAAGGGAGAAGCTAGCTTCATACGGTATGTTTTAGTGATAAGAGGTTCGACTTTTGTTTGTATTAAAAAATATTCCTGTTTCAAATTTATGTAAACTACTGATTTTGAATCACTACATCTGGGAACTACTTTCTTTATTTGTAAACGTCATTGTGACGAAAGCAATTTTCAATTTAATCAACCAATCAGAAGCCCGGATTTATTTATTCAAGGGTGTATGAATTTAAGTATTTTCAAGAATAACCATTTTTCCAGATGATCATTTAGCAGTAAACAACCATGGTTGAATGTTCCCCGTTTAATTGTCTTAAATGTTAAAGTAAATGTCCCAAATAAATTTGAATCAGCACCAAGTATCGCCTCTTCTATATTTTTGATTAATTGAGGAGTGAAGTGGAATATAAAAAATTAAAACGTCACCGAACTTAGCCGCCGACACCCTGCCTGTGCCATACTGTGAGCGATCCATATCTGAGGTCCAGTCAATTTTCATCTGAAGGCATCGAGTGAGTAATTCCATTTCATCATTTTGTATTGGGACCAATGCACAGTGCAGTGCATCAATAAAATATAACTGGTAATCCCGTCCTGTCCCCAAACCTATGGATTGGGGTACAGTTAAGATTTAATTCACGAAAACGTCGACAGCCCCAAAAGTAAGTCTTTAATTTGCACCAACCTTGGAACTGGCGAGGAAGTGGACTGTATCTCGTGTGTAGAAGTTACTGCTGACGATATCCTGTCTTCATGCATAGGCCTATATGATATTGTACATATATCACGAAACGAGACGAGGTAATTGCGTTCAGCTCGAACGCCACGGAACAGGAGAAACGGAACGAAACGATGTTGACTTCTCGAGCACGCTTCTTGAAGTGCTGGGTTGAAAGATAAACGGGGAGGATGAAGAAGGGGTGAGGGAGAGAGGTTATCTTGCCTCTTTGGGAGAGGGGGAAATCAAGGCTGCTGATCCTCCGTGAATCCACCAATAACAAAGCGCTAACGACGAATTATTTGAAACTGAGAGTATCCGACAATACATGAAATTTGTATTAATTGTAATCTCATTCCTTGCTTTCCACGCCAGTCCCCTGAGTCTCAGTCGCTCAAGGCTAGTAATTAAATTATTTTTCAAATATTATCAAATCTCTCCAATTCAACATCTGGACTCTGTTCAATCAAATATCCTGCTAAAAACTTTAAATAAAGTAACTCTTCAAATTATCATCACAGTGTTGAATGTGTTGTACACATTAGACTGTGATTATTGTATAAAGTGTGGATTTTTTGTGCGCATTATATTTGCAGTTTATTATCAACTTATAGCAATTCATTTTATCCCCTGTTTGGCAAACTCACAAGGTATAGTTATAAGTCGAGCAAAGGCCTCCCTGAACTATATTCTTGGCTGTGGGGGTCAACCGGAAGTGTTGAGCTTATTGATATATTCGCAAACGCCACGTTACACCACATTCCATCATCTGTTATTGGAAATTATCTTAATATTTTTATTGAGTTCTATGAAGACGGTGTAATCGAGTCGAAAGGAGAGAATAACCACCTCCCAGACTGATTACTCCGAACTCATTCAACTCTTTCTTTGTATTGACTTCCTGCTCCCGGGCGGAGGTGAACCTCAAACAACGTGGAGATCATTACAAGAGGTAACCCCCCAGGAAGCTCATTACAATGGTTAAGCAGTCACCTAGCCGCAACAGTGTCCAGATTTGACCACTTTCCGTTTCTCCAGTTTCAAGTTAGTGCTTATAGGAAACGCTTGTTTTCTATCCTTAATAAAGCATGTTCCAGAACGAAAATGGTGGTTGACAGTCACCTATGTGCGCCCTTTAAAACCCTCAGATCCTTGAGAACAAGAATGGTAATGGGGAAAGAGGTAGACCAATAATAAATTATGATAAACGCAAGAGGTGGAAAGACAAATGAAGATAGAATGATGTTAAGAGAAATAGAGAGAACGAGAATGAGGTGCGTCATCAGCAACAAGCTTGGTAGCCTGGGGCAGAGATCGGGGTTGGGCACCCCTAGGCACTAGGCGCGATGCGATGTTTGCCTAGCACGCGGCTGCCATGAAATGAGATGCAAATGTGTGGCGGCAATCGAATCGCATCCCTTCTAATTCGTATTCGCAGCGGCAGCAACACAATGGTCGCTCATTCATTGATTTAATTATTCAATCGGTTTTACCGGCCACCATTTACAATTCATGCACCAAGAAAGGCCGACGTTGTGTGCTGATTGGTTGTGAGCAACAACCATATTGACCTTTGTCTAATAATTACAGAATATATTCATTTTCAGATGTTTATGTGACATGTAGGACGCTGTATATAGGAGTAGTGCCATTTGAAGGTTTGGAAATTAATTGAAACTCTTTGAAGTCGGAGCTTCAATGGAAATCATATATTTTTGCTGTAGATGTTTTCTAAATTCATGCATGCATTTGATCAGACCTGTAGTAGTTTTAACAGTGTCAGTAAAAATAGAGTTTGTTGTAGCCTACTCGAATTGATTTTAAAGTGAAACATTCAAGTTGACAATGATCAGATTTTTATCGAACCGATTCTTGGATCCTGAAGAAATATCATCCATTCAACATGTTTTGTGATCGTACTAAGATGGATAAATACATTTAACCAATATTCTAGTGACATTTTAAATGCATATAAAGCTCAATCTTGTGAGTCAGTCCATCGGTATTGGGAGATATGATATGAATTTGTTATTACATTGTATGTTTTATTAATAAATAGATTTCTTCCTTTTTCGTTGGAAAACTTGCATTCTGCTATACTCAAGTGGACTATTATTATACTCAAAAAGCCTACATATTGGCTCAAAAGACTAACATGGGCAACTCCTCATTAATGTTTCAAAACACATCTACATCATAATAATCCAAGCTTTAGTGGAAGCCATATAAACACAACTTTGTTTCATTGTTCGTTTCGTGATTACTTTTCGCATGAGATAATGAATGTTCACACAACGCATCGATTTCCGGTTGAACCAATATTTTTTGGTCACGTTTGAAGGGAAAAGTTGTTAATCAATCAATCCTAAGTGGAAGCGAATCAACATGCTGGTTGGATGGTGCTACTGGTAAAACGACAAAGGAGAAAGATTTTTCATCAAATTGATTGAAAATCAAACAGAGAGAATTTGAAACTGAAGAGTAAACAGAATGACAGAGAAGGACTTCATGATAGTGAATGATAAAAAGAGATAGCAGATAGAAGTTGACTGTAATAAAATTGATGGAACGAGAAATATAAATTATTTGATGTAGGAAAAGAGGGAAAGCATCGGAATACACATAAGCTCTACTCTTAAATTATTTATTTCAACTTTTGAATTTTATTTTGTAGGTCGAATGCCATTTTTTCAATTTTTCATGAATTTCAAATCTCGATAGTACTAACATGAAAGAAATAATATCGATGTTCACATTCCAAAATATTCCATAATTAACAAGTGTCCCTCTGGGTTGGAGAACTCACTCGTGAACTGTTGTATTGATCTTTGAAATCCGCAACTGGCAATTATTATACAGATTCGGTGAATATCATGGAAACGACTGATTATTTATTATTTTACAAGGGTAATTAATTCGACAGTAGGTTGAATGGGGATCCCATTCAAATTGAAAAAATGACTTTATGCCGCTGAAAAACTTTTGTTCGCCATCTTGGATTCGTCATATAAATCCAACTTTATGTTGAATCCCAGCTTCATCTTGAATCCAACTTCATTTTTTCAAATGGAAAAGTAGTCATGTGATACATGACTTGTGATGATTTCGATACAGAATTTCAAGAGAAAATCAAAAGCGGAAAACGCACATCGATATCTCAGACCGGTAAGATATTCACATTATAAGAAGTTGAAAGTAAGAACTAACTAACGCCAGATACTTTCTGGATTTCTCCTTGAAAATAAACAGGTAAATTGGTCCTTATAATAGTTCCTATGAGGCGGAGGAGGCTTGATTTAATTTAATCAAGATAAATTGAAATGAATTTATGAAGCCTTAATCGAGGAAGAGAATACAGTGAATAATAATAAATTATATGGTTGATACAAAGTGATTTTTTAGTTCTGTTACTCTGATGTAAGTGTTGTAACGAATCAAATTCTGATGGGTAAATAAAAATCCCCACTTGAAAGAAATTTATAGGTCTAAGTGGAATAATAGGCTAATATCGCCAAATGAGATAACGTTTTTAAAGATTAGATAATATCAGGCATCATGGCTAAATTTATAACGGCCGAATAGAAATGGAAATAATTTTGCTACTTCTTATATAATATTATATAAAGTATTGAAAATTTGAGGTTAGGCGTAAAATATCTATTGATCGGCGACCTAATGATCGATTGAGTCGCATAACGTAGAATCTAGCCAGACACCTTGGCAGAAATTTATTGTAACTAAATGGTATGCAACTAGAGGAACCAAAAAATGCACATGGCTAATTGTTGTAAAGTGAGAAACAACCTATAATCTTTAGAAAATTATTTTGCATGTAAAAAATGTACTAAAAACCCCAGATAAAAATAATTTAATGTATTAAGGAAGTAGGAGGTTTGTAGGCGCATGTATACTATAACAAATTTGCATGAACCAATCGAATGGTAGCAATTGATGGGCGGTAATAGTGAGCCGATTCAAATATATTTGTATATATTTCTATAAATGATAAGGGTTTATGAATTATTGTTGTTCAGTTTATGTTTTGGATATGGCCTGAAGGCAGATAAATTATCAGATGTGTAACATAAGTAATAATTTAATAGATTGGCACGAACTATTTGAGCCTTGAATTGCGTAGTAGCAAATTATTTAAATTCTATGTAAATTTGCAAGTTGGAAATGAAAATTGTGAAAAATAGGTAGAACTGTCCACTTGCCTGCCAACCACTACCATGGAATGTCACCAAAATTTGTAGAGCACAATATCTTTCACTGTACCTTTTTAATGACTTAAAGTTAAATCAAATTATTAATTTTTCATAAGACTTTGTGATGCTATTGTAAATCAAAAGTCATTTAAATATTTTTTAATCCCTTGGAAGAGACGACTTCGGCCACCAAATATCCAGGACTACCAGGAATTCGGATCGCCATCAGCAACTCATAAAAAATCCAGCACGTGAGTGAAAAATAGTTGAAATAATAATAGGGCGCCCTCAGTGCTTCGAATGAAATAAGAAATAAAAGCTAGCTTGTCGAAAAGGTTTTAAAAATTAAGAAATTAATAAAAATACTTGCGCAAGTCTTAAAATGGTATAAGAAATAATTTATTGAATGGTAACGAGTCAATTCATATATCAAAGGATACAGCAATTAAAGGAATACTAAGTTCTAAGCTAATAATACAAATGTTCACATGATCATTGATTTTATAATGTAATTTGTGATAATATAATGTAGCTCTGGTTCATTAGATAAATTGATCTATCTATTTCCGTCAGGTGCCGAATCTGGCACCCTGAGATATATATATATATATATTTATTGGAAACTATAGAAATTAATATATATTTAATTGTTGATTTGTCAATTTATCATGCTCTGATCTGGGAAGTTAATATAATATGAAGTAGGATTATCCAAATCAACAGCAAGTTGATGTCAAAGCTACATGCAGATAAATGCATATGATCAATGAAGTGAAAGCACATGGTAAAGTTTCGTGCTATGGAACTAGAGAATAGTACTGATCTGTGATATTTTTATTTGATTTCGTTTCTTGTTTCATTGTATATTTTGTTGCTCTATATATTTTTTCTTTGATCTAATTTTGAGATTATTTGTTTAATATATGTATCAAATTTTTCATGGTGTACCATTCATTTTATTCCTCAATACCATAGGATATAAATTATATTTATGTATATATATTTTTTATAAATTATCAGTATTATATTATTGCGAAAGCTCCTGTCTGAGCCTATTAAGATTTTAGTGAGATTATACCCTAGAAAACCACGACCAGATTTTATAGTTATTAAACTAACTCTCATGCTCTACCGATTGACGCCAAGCAAGAGTTATTCCATCAAAAGTAACGTGACAGTGTGTGGTAATTTATTTCTAATGAAGGAACATTTTGTTTAGTACACACAGCAGTGCGAGTTGATTATCCTTGAGCTGAGTATCATTTTGTCTAGATTCCGGTCTTGTCTTATGAATAGAGTTACCATAGAAAAAATATGGTGGAAAGAGTCAAAGCTACGACTGTGTACATTGGGTGTATATTTTGAGCTTAATCTTCAGTAATTGAGAAATGAGCGATAAAATAATATTTATTTGTATATATAACATATATACATTTTCAGTACAACTGGGATCCGTTCTATGAATAAATAGCATTGGAAACTGGGTAACAGGACTAGATAATCACTCAGTAGAATAATAATTTGTTCAATTAAAATGGTTTTTCTTCTTTTGAAATGGATGGAAATGTATGTTTATCATTCTCAATGCTTATTTCCATCAATATTCAACCACAATAACGCTGCAGAATATTATCCAGGTTTTTATTTTAATCTGGAAATTCTAATTTGAAAATTGCAGAAAAGGAGCGATGAAAATACGAAAGCGGTTCAAGATGTACAACATTGACAAACGAGGAACGGGAGATTAAAAACGACCCTCCTTCATTTTGTGAGTTCTACTCCGCCCCGCCCGGCACAGATGTCTGAATAAATAGTGACTCCAAATTTCAGACAAAAATTATTATTCCTTCTACTTTCTTGTCATCTGTGTTTTCTTTATTCTTGTAAACAGTCTTTTGAGAATAATCGATTTTCGAGGCCTCATTTGCATCCTTCCCTGATTAAACTTTTTTTTGAAACGTGAGGGGTTTGTGCTTCTGTATTTTTCCTTTTCATAATCAAGGATAGGCAGTAGATTGCTGATTAGTTATAGCCAGGGAGATTATTCCAGATGTTTACTCCGAACATGGGTCACCATAGTACATAATCCTATACTATTAAACGAGCAAATAAGCATCGCTCTGGATTACAAAAGCATAAAAAATGTATTACGAAAGAAGAAATTATAATAATATTCATAACATTCATACAGAAATGTTCTATCTAATCACATGAAAATTGAGATAATTGCCAGAGGAATGCAGAAATTTCCCTCACAAAGGCCCAGTTGCACAAAAGCCGGTTAAATTTTAATCCTGATTAACTTCACGTGAACCAAATCAGAGAAGACCATTCCAAAGAGATGGATCTACTGGAATTAATCAGGATTGAAAATAACCCGACTTTTTTGCAATCGGCACTAAGTACCTGATTGAATGATTACAAAAGTTCAACAGCTGAGTCATAATTTTGACACAGTCCCACACACATGAACTCGCTCACCTACTATGTAACCTACTATGTTCTGAATTCCGTGAGAATCGTTAGAGCCGTTTTCGAGTTCCGGTGAAATATAAACATCTAAACATCCAAACATCTAAACATATCCTATCCTATACTATTAAACGAGCAATTCATGATTATATGTTTAGATGTTTAGATGTTTATATGTTTGTATTTCACCGCATCTCGAAAACGGCTGTAACGATTCTCACGAAATTCAGAACATAGTAGGTTTATAATATAAAGATTCGATTGCACTAGGTCTCATCCCTGGAAAAACTCGCTGAAGGACATTGAAAGGATAATTCATCCTTGGAATAACAGATTTCGTCGTCTGTCGATAACAGAAGATGCGTGTGCCTGTGTGGGAGATCAGCTGTGTAATCATTCAAACAGCTTACCGTATCTCGCGAGAAATATTATCAAGAAATTTTAATAGACTCTATCAAAATAATCTGATTTGTTGACATGACATGATTTAACACTCTAAATTAGAGTATATCATAATATTCAAAGTTAATCATCATTTTACAGTTTCAAGTGATTAGTGAGTGTTATTTTGTTATTCAATTTGGTTTGTAAACAATCTAAATTAGAACTTTTCTGCTTTTAAATATTTTGACTGAAAATTGGACCTGAATTCAATGAATGAAACATAACCTACTTTTTGGACAATTTATAGTGTATAAATCAAAATTCGGGGAAGAAACAGTTTTGTGCTGTGCCTGTTTGTCCTTCCCCAATCATTTTGAAGAATTTTGCTCTGTTTATCAATAAATAAATAACGAGCGAGGCTTGGTGCCTCGATAATCATATTAAGCGAGCAATTTCTGTATTCTTGATTATTTATATCTGGATATTTATGTTCAACGGATCTCGAAAACGGCTCCAACGATTTTCACGAAATTTGGAACATAGTAGGTTTATGATAATATAAAGATTCGATTCCACTAGGTCTCATCCTTGGGAAGACTCGCTGAACGACATTAAAAGGATAATTCATCCTTGGCTATAATAATAATAATAATAATAATAATAATAATAATAATAATAATAATAATAATAATAATAATAATAATAATAATAATAATAATAATAATAATAATAATAATAATAATAATAATAATAATAATAATAGTAATAATATTATAACTGGTGTACTATGTACACTATACAAGGTTCTCACTGCATGTATAACAGATCAAGTGCAGTCATACTTGAGCCGGGAGAGACTGCCTGCTGATGAGCAGAAAGGCTGTATGAAAGGTGGGCTGGGCTGCAAGGAGGTTTTGACCATTGACTCAGTGGCAATGGGACAAGCTGTCAAAAAGAAAAGGCATATTCATATGGCTTATATTGACTACCGAAAAGCCTTTGACAGTGTCCCTCACTCCTGGTTCATTCAAGTCCTGTATATTTACAAAATTGACAACTCAGTCATAATGCTGCTCAAGCATCTCATGTCGATGTGGGGGACAGTGCTGAAAATGAGAAGTAATGCTGGACAAATTCAGACCAATACTATAGCAGTATGTCAAGGTATTTTCCAAGGGGATAGTTTGAGCCCATTGTGGTTTTGTTTAGCTCTGAACCCATTGTCTGCATTACTCAATTCCACAACACATGAATTCAAGCTGAAGGGAGAAGCAAGAGAAATTCATCCACTGTCCCACATGATGTATATGGATGATATCAAGCTCTATGCAGGTACTGAAAATCAACTGAAGGAAATGCTGGGTCTGGTTAGAAACTTTTCTGCTGATATATGCATGGCATTTGGTCTGGATGAGTGTAGGACACTCAGTGTTGTGAGAGGTCAAGTCGTGGCAGAAATGATTGATGAGGACCTGGAGAGTGCTTTTGCAGCGATGGGGCCAAGTGATGTCTACAAGTACTTGGGCTTTTGCCAGGCTAGACAAATAGACCAGAAGAATGTCAAGCAGAAAATGAAAGATAGATACCTGACCAGACTGAGGAGACTTTTGAAGACTCAGCTAAATGGCAATAATATGTTCAAGGCCATCAACACTTATGCCTGTGCTGACTTACTCATTTGGTGTTGTTTGTTGGACTGCAACTGATTTGGAAGATCTTATGAGATCAACGAGAGTGCTCCTCACTAAGTTCAGAGCTCATCACCCCAAGGCCTGTATAGAGAGGCTCATATTGCCAAGAAAGAAAGGCGGACGCGGGCTCATTGATTCATGGTCTTGTGAGAGACAAATCAGAAGCATGGAGACATACTTCATGGAGAAGGAAGGTGATTTGTATGCAGCAGTGAGGAACGCTGATAGAGGGTACACTCCCCTTAATCTTTCTGAGCTGCCTACTGCGGACTTCAAAACAAACAATCAGCATGAGAGTGAGATTATGGAGCAGTGGAAGTCGGAGCAGCTTCATGGAAGGCATGCGTTTGCCTTATCTCAGCCTGGAGTTGATGAGGAGGCTTCCAATGCATGGCTTTGGCACAGGGATCTGTTTATTGAAACGGAAGGATTTTTGATTGCCATACAGGATCAAGTAATTGCAACAAAAAATTATCAAAGGCATATAATAAAGCTGCCTATAAATTAATAATGATTCATGCAGACGTTGTGGCTTGGCACCTGAGACTATTCAGCACATCATGTCTGCATGTCAATCACTGGCAGCTACTGACTATTTAAAGCGCCACAATGCAGTAGCTGGGATTTTGCATCAGGACCTTGCTCTGAAGTACCAAATCATCAATCAGAAGCTGCCCTACTACTCGTACAAGCCATCCCCAGTCTTGGAGAATGATACACATAAGTTATATTGGGATCGGTCGGTGCTGACAGACAGAACACTTGCTCATAATAGGCCAGATATCATCCTCATGGATAAGGTAGCCAAGGAAACAACACTAATAGATGTTGGCATACCATGCTGCCACAACTTGGACCAGTATTATAATGAAAAGGTCTCCAAGTACCTTCCCTTGGTTGCTGAGATCAAGGATGTCTGGATGCAAGAAAAGGTCACAATTGTTCCTGTCATTATCTCCACGGTTGGAGTTGTAACTAGAAAAGTGTCAGCAAATCTTCGTCAGATGGGAATATCAAAAAGTGCAAAATATGCCATGGAAAAAGCAGTTGTTCTCTGCACAGCATCCATTGTGAGATAATTTTTGAACATTTGAGTTTAGTAATGCACCAAAGTCTTGCCAAAGGCCGACTTTGACTGCAATGAACACTCACTTGTCATGTGATAAATGAAATGAATAATAATAATAATATTAATAATGATAAAAATAATAATAATAATAATGAACCCGGGCCTCTGAATCATAAAGCCAGCATCTGATTCACTCGACTACGGCCACTCCTTGGCTGAAACAGTTGTGGATAGTAAAAAAGTGAGTGAACGAGTGAGTATGTGAAAAATCAAAATATCGCATCCCCGAAATTCATAAGATGGCATAATAATATAGCCAGCAGTGAAATATAAGCACGATCATTTTCAGTCCAGTCAATATAGACATAAAAAGTCTGGTGTGGCGTACTCACACGTCGACTTTCCTTGCCGTTATGAAAATTGAAAGTCAAATATTCAAAGATATGAGCCAGCTGGTGACAGGGCAATAACGCAGAAGACACACGAGGTGTGCTATCTCTTCATAGTGAATCATTTAATAGAATCAACAGTTGCCAACAGATTGCAATTGGATAATCACATTTTCTCGAATTTCGAGCTAATATTTAATTTCAGGTGAAAATGTTAAAAGACATTAGTTGTAGAGATTCTCATGCTGAATATTTTCCACTCGAAATTTTCTGTTTAAATCGTATCTGAAGCCTGATAATTGGGATTCTAAAATCAAACTTTGCATAGATGGGGCGGAGCTCCTGAATTTTTACAGATATGGGAATGTGGCAGTTGATGGAGCATATCGATGACTATTTCAGGTATAACTTTAATCAAAATCGTTGGAGCCGTTTTCGAGAAAATCGCGAAAAACCCTGTTTTTTACATTTTTGCCATTTTAGCCGCCATCTTGAATCGCATTTGATCGAAATTGTTCGTGTCGGATCCTTATATTGTAAGGACCTTACATTCCAAATTTCAAGTCATTTCGTTAATTGGGAGATGAGATATCGTGTACACAGACGCATATACACTCACACACACACACACACACACACACACACACCACACACACACACACACCACACACACACACACCACACACACCACCACACACACACACAACACACACACACACACACACACACACACACACACACACACACACACACACACACACACACACACACACACACACACACACACCACACACACACACACACACACACACCACACACACACACCACACACACACACACACACACACACACACACACACAACACACACACACACAACACACACACACACACACACACAACACACACACACACAACACACACACACACACACACACACACACACATACTGGAACAAGGTAGCATACGGGGAGGTGAGAAATGAACATACATTGCGGGGAGGCTGATTTACACACATTTACACACATGTTGGAGACTTAATTTTTGTTTTAGAAAGTATATTAATAAGTGTTCAATACAGTTGCAACTTTTTTTTTCTGTTAACTTGAAAAAAAAATTACGCATTAAACCTACAAAAAGGGGAGAAATGTGTGTACACTTTCACTGAACAAACCGAGGAGAAATGTGTGTACACTTCCACTGCACAAAGCGGGGAGAAATGGTGTGTAAACTTCAAACCCACATTCCGGGGAGGAATTGTGTGTTTAGTTTAACTTACAAAGCGGGGACAAAACCGGTTTTTAACACAAGTTCTGGCTGCAACACTTATTTCGATATTTACTATTCTATTTGATCATAGAATACAATATCGTATGGGTCTTCGAAAGCCAGTTACATGCACGTTGATTTTTGTACGATTGTTTTTTGCCATCCTTATGAATTCGAATAAGTGCAACTTGTCAAACATCATCTGTTTGATCTAATAGAATTTTATAAGGACGGTAAAAAATCGATGTGTATGTAACTGGCTTTTACTAAAAAGGCTTCACGAATTACAATGGGATAGTTGATACAATACATGGTTTTAATTCAGATTCATTCATTGATAGAAATAAAAGGAGATTCCGGTGTCGATAGCATCGAAGTCGCCAGGCTGGTCTGGATCATTTATGAATTTCTCAGTATGCAGTATCCACTCAGCAGCTCTTATACAAACACAAACATTAGTTTCGTTTTACTTGGAATAGTAAGACATTATTTCATTATGTCCATTATTACAATAGATCCAGTTAGCTGTTAGAGTAATATAATGTAATTACATTCTATACTCACTGTTCAGATCAGCACAATGTTTATAGCCTACTGTATGCAGTTAGTATAGAATGTTACATTCACTGACTGCATATTTATACTGTGTAATAGATTTTATTGATTGTTGCAAAGATTTTAAGTCAATGATTCAACAGGAAATCCATGGTAATATTCAACGATTTCAACCTAATGAATTAGATTGTTGTATGACAAAATTGAAATCCCGACAACGTAAATAATTCAGTGAAGTTAACTGTACAAGGTTACTTTTTCTCGTATTTTATTGAGTGGTAATGGGAGATGATTTCTGATTCCATATTTGGATTCAACCTTTTGAAGTTTGAAACTTTCAAAGCTGGAATTTTTTTTTAACTAGAACTTTTAGGGCCGGTTTCCGAGCTCAGGATTTAGCTAAGTCCCAGACTCTAAACAGCAATAGTCAGAAAATTGGCTTTCCAAAAGGTCAGCTTTTATAATAGAAGTCTTAGTTTTTATTTTCTCATTTCTATAATTGGAAACGTTTTTCCTTGACGGAATTAGACATTCCTGAATAATTCAAAATAGCTGAAACTTTACACTATTTTCTCTTTATTTTATTTTGTGTTCAATTTTCTAGTTTTTCGAGATTTAATTCAAACGTGACTATGACAATGACTGCGACTACGCCCCGTCTTGGAAAACCAAATTTCTGACTCCAGCTGTTTAAAGTCTTGGACTCAGCTAAATCCCGAGCTCGGAAACCGGCCCCTAATGTTTTAAAATGTTCATGTTTGAACTTTTCAAGAGTGTTTAAAAGCTTCTAAAAACCTTTACCTGTGAGGCAGAAGTATTATTATCTTAGTAGGTACATTTTTACTAAACATAACTTTATGATAATGTAAAAGCTATATTAAAAAGTGCTGTAACTCCCTTGTTTTTGGGTATTTTCGAAAATGGGACTTACGCTTTAAAAAATTTGGGGTCGCTGAATCCAAATCCGAATACTTTGAGAAAAGTAATGAGTCATACTCTGAGCAAACGCGTCTGAAATTTGAGATCCCCTTGTGAAAGCCTTCGAGCTGCGAAATATGAAATGATCTGAAATATGATCTTCAGGAGACGGGATTCTGCCGTGTGAAACTAGCCTAAGAAAAACACGACGGCCTTGTTCACTCCCCCCCCCATGACTTCTCAGTAGCTTGACCCTAACATTTACATGATCCTAGAAAGTAGTCTACACCTATGTTCACAGAATAATTCAGAATAATGTATCCTATTTGAAAGAGTGGATGCATGCAAAAAAACAACTTTCAAAGATCCATGTTCATCAAGCCTTCTGTTAACTGCAAGAGATATTCTGTATCTTTGTGAGTATCTTTGGGAGGCTCCTTTTCCTTTTATATTATCTTTGAAATGCAACATTTTGAAAAACTTCGTATATATGTCGACGCGCAATTTAAAAAGGAACATAACTGTTAAATTTCATGGAAATATATTGCCGTATATCGCTGTGAATGCGCAACATATAAACATAAAGAGAAATGCACAGCCGTCGACATGAATCTTAGACCTCACTTCGCTCGGTCAATTATATACAGTGATGTCGGAGTAATGAGGGATTCCTTCTCTTTTCATATTATCCTTAAAATGCAAAATTTGAAAAAAACCTTGTGTATTAATACATCGACGCGCAGTTGAAAAAGGAGTATTCCTGCCAAATCTCATATGATTCTATCAACGCGTTTGGCCGTAATCGCGTTACATACAGACAGACAAAAGCCAATCGAGTTGAAACATAGACCTCACTACGTTTGGTCAATGAATAGCGCATTAGCATTTTTCTCATGTTATCTCAATCAGTGTCGTCGGTATGCTCTTCAGCCTACCCGCAAGTGGCACTAGATTATACCTGGTTCCAGACAATTAATGCATTATCAATGATTCTCAAATGACATAATTGGAAATGATAGTCTATCATATCCAATCTCTTCTTGGAACCAATCCTTTAATTGAGAAACAGACTCTATTCTGGCCTGGATTGAATCAAGGGTTTGAAATGCCAAGTAATAAACCTAAACTGCCTGACAGGTATTTCATATATAATACAATATTCCACTTACAGTTTTCCTACCAATTCTACTACTGATCATTTAACATTCAAATAAACATTCCAAGTATGGATATAGGCTAATTAGTACTGGGATTCGAGAAAGTACACGTTTCACAGTGCCTCCCAACTGTAAATTCCGATGTGGTCCTCGACATTATTGCTTGTAGGTGAGGGAGTACATAGAAACATTTTTTTGGGAACCCCTGGTCTACATTGCGTTTTCGCTATTTGTATTTATTTAAAAAAATAGAGATTCCGGAACTGCTATACCATGAGCTTCCTGATAGTGATAGAGTACCGTACTCCATTTTATGTTGCATTGTTGAGAAACTTTCAGCTACCCAAATTAGATTATTTAATAATATGAACTGGAAGGACTCACTACTCACACAACTCTGATTCCTCATTCTTTATCTTATCCAAGATACCCTATCCTATCAACCCTCCCTATCTGAGAAGTACACCTTTTCCAACTGTATTTGAGAAAGTATTAATTGAGAATAGTCATTAGTATTTGAGAAAACGTCAGATGTAAATGAGAATAGTCAATTGCATTTGAGAAGTCATCACTTGTAGTTGAGAATAGTGAATTTTATCTGAGAAAGTATCATTTTAACTTGAGAACAATAATTGAATAGAATAGAACAGAACTTTATTTGCACTTCTTTCAACATTACAGAAAATGAAAATAATACCTCCAATTCAATTCAAACTCAACTAAATTTCACAAATAAATTGAACAAGCATTCTTTTCATCATAAATAAAAGTTCTTTAGGCTTAGCCGAGGCCGTCAGCCGAGTAGATAGATTTCTTTATACCAATAACATTATAACATTATACCAATATTGAATAATTATTATTGTTCTTGTGATTACATAATTCACTCAATAATTATTTCTCCCTATCATTCCTATCCAATTCCTCCTTCTTCTCATACCTAACTAATTTCTCGTAATTATCATAACTAAACATTGTAACTCAACTTTTAAAAAGCAATTCACACTCTTAAATTCACCCTCTTAAGGGACCTTGTATGCGTCAATGTGGCTGGACTTATAAAATATACAAACAACATAATTATTAACTTCACGAACAAAAAACCAAACAACAACTCGCAGGTATCTGTACTCATTCACTGTTTCAATAACTTCATTTCCATAGTACCACTTCTCTCTTTCTCCCAATCGTCCTCCTCTTCTGAAAACTACAATCTTGGATTTAGCCATGTTCACTGTGAGATTCCAACTTATGCAATATCCCTTTAACTTATTTATCATTGACTGCAGATGTCGAGGATTCTCAGACAACAATACCACGTCATCACAATATAACAGCGAATTTATCAGCCTCTGCCCAACATAATATACCTCCACCAATAACATCACTCAAATCATTCAAAAATAGTGTGAATAGCAACGGGGAGAATACGCATCCCTGTTTTAATCCTTTTCTGGTTTCAAAGTATTCTGTTAAGTTACCCTCCACGCCATGCCATACAGGAGACTTCGTATTTCTATATAGACTCCTCAACATCGCAATAAATTTAGTCGACACTCCCAATTCACTCAGTTTAAAAAATAAAGCCTCTCTGTCCACACTATCGTAGCCCAAAAGAAACAGTACAACTTCTTTGTAGGTCTATTCAACGTTTTCATTACTATATTGAATAGAACAAAAATATTATCAGTAGCCGAATAACCTCTCCGAAAGCCACACTGATTCTCTTTAATAATCTTTTCTCTTTCCTCCCACAACTGCAACCTTCTCAGTAAAATAAATGAAAATACTTTAGCGACAGCATTTATAAAAGATATGGCTCTATAATTATTCACTTCATTAGTATCACCTTTTTTATGCAATGGAAATATAATTGAACGTGGAAACCCTGTTGGTATCTGTCCACCTCTGACGATGGCATTGGAAAAAATCAAAATAATCTCTTTGTAATTTTTTGACGCATTCTTGTAAAACTCAGCAGGAGCTCTGTTATCACCTGGAGCCTTATTGTTGCGCATTGTCTTGAAGGCACTTTCCAATTCATTCATATCAATGTCTTTGTCAAGAGTTTGATCTTCAACATTCCTCGCCGCATAATATGTGACTACCCCGCAAACTGATCCAAACACTCGTCTGAAGTGTTCAACCCAATCCTCAGCACTCACAGTTCTTGAGCTCTCTTGAACTCTCTACACTTGAATTTCTTTATCAGAGCCCACAAATCACTGGAATCCTTGACACTTCTGAATTGTTCTTTTATATCGCTGTAATACGCTTGCCTTTTACTCTTACATAGCAGTTTGTATTCCTTTACTACCTTCATATAATTTTCTCTCACCTGCTCCGAATTTGATTTTCTAAACACATTCAATAGGCTGAACACTCGCTTTCTCATAACCGCACACTCTTTGTCGAACCACTTTTCTCTCCATCCTTCTCTCTTTCTATCAGGTTGGGGCACATAATTTGCAGCTCTATATACAAGATTATTTAATACTTCATAAGTCTCTCCACTACTCTCGGGAAGACCATTTATTTCTCTACAAGCATTGGTGAGTTTAGATATATATTCATTCTTCCTCGCTTCCTTCCATTTCAACTTCGGTAAGAGTGGTAAAATTGTGCTCTCTCTTTCTAGAGTATCAACCGTGATTAGCGTAGCTTCAATTGGAAATGATCAGATAAAAATTCTGGCACAATAGAAAATTTTCCAACTATTTGCACTAATTCGACAGCCATGCAACATAGATCTATTACGGAAGCCCCTCTGCCTATAAAAGTAAAGTCTCCCCACCTATCTCCACTTATCCTTCTATTCATAATGATGAAATTAAAAACCTCACAGAACTCCAATATTTTCTTACCTTTCATATTAATCACCTCATCCTTTGACTCTTGCTTATTACTCAGTGCATTTCCCAATTCTATTACATCTGTTAATTCCGACATGTCCTGTCCATTTCCTATTCTACCGTTAAAATCTCCAATTAAAATCATATTATTTCTATTATGCTCTTGCACTATCATAAACTCCCATAATGTATTGAATTCTCTCTCCCATTCCATGTCTCCTCCACCACTCAGGTAAATTGGAACTATATAATATTCATCCCGTTGTCCTGCATTCATGTGAATAACTTTCCTCTCAAGCGCATCGATTACCTTACAAAAACTCTCTATTCTTTTACTAATTTCTATTAACTTTCCTCTTTTTGCTCTACCTCAGTTTGATTCTCCAACTGCGAATTCCCAGTATAAATTGTAATCTGTAAAACAGTTTTCAAAATACAATTGCTTTCCTCTTTCAACAAACGTCTCCAATAGTACAAAAACATCATAATTACAAATAAAATTATATACTTGAACAATCTTACCACTTAATCCAGCCACATTGTACGCTACTATACTCAACTGTCCCTTCTCACACGGACTGACGGCGTTATCTCAGCGGTTGCGGTCTTCGTCCTCGCCGCCTCGCTCCTCCTCATCACACATGCTCCCGCTCACGGCCCGCATCACACTCTCATCGAACATGCTCCCGATCTTCTGCAGCCCATCCTCTCCCTCCGAGACCAGTCCATTCTCCTCATCCAGCGTGAAAACCCGACTATTCATGATTAAACGATCCACTTCAACCGATACTCTCCGCTCACTCCCGGAACTTGTTTCTTCAACTCGCCAAGCACCCGGAAAAGCTTTGATCGTCGTTTTCTTGTGTCGAAAGCAAAGTCTTTATGAATCACAAACTGTGTACCCTTCAGCTTCCTACTGTTTCTCGTGATGAAATGGATGTCCTGATCGTCCGGAAAATGCGCAATGATTGGCCCGTTATCTATTTTCTTGCCCAATGCATGTGCTCGATTAACCCAGGTACCTGCTCGTGCCCCCAAATGACTCACACAAAAGTCTTTGACAGTTCTCACGTAATCCACTGTTGCACATTCATATTTCAGCCCGGGAAAAATTATATTGTTCCTTCTCGATCTATTTTCAAAATTTTCCATCTTCCTGATTATGAGATTATTCTGAATTTTTTGAGCAACAATTTGATTTCTTAACTGTTAATTCTCGACAGAGAGTTTATTCACTTTTTCAATTAGACCATTTAAATCCACCTTTGTAGCTAGCAGCGCGAATTTTTCATCCATAGCCTTACTAAACCGCTTTTCAAAACGGTCAAATAGTGATTCAATAAAGTCTGAGTTCACATTACCGGAAGCTTTAACACTTGGGTCTGGAGCACGCTTTTTCTGTTCCACCTCTTCGAGCTCAGGCGAACTTTTAGCACGAGGACTCTTCTTAGCACTATCGTCCGGTGAAAAGTATTGTTAGATACTGTTCTTATTCATTCAGCTTCGAATATTTCGATTCACTTGAGAACAATTTCACAAATAAAAAACAAATTGATAATTCAATTTATTACGAAAGAACTTTTAGCTCTAGATCTCTTTTTAGCACTACCGTCTGGTGGATACTGTTTTTATTAATTTAAACTTTGAATATTTCGATTCACTTGAAAACAATTTCACAAATAAATAACAAATTGATAATTCAATTTATTACGAAAGAACGTTTTAGGTTAAACATGCACTAAATGAACCGATTAAGCACGACCCGTCCGGAAACTTGAGATAAGAGAGCAAAACAATTCTGCGACCGCTCCGTTCAACAGCTCACTATCAACTTCTAATTTGAGAACATACGATTTGAAATCGAAAAGTTGTCAGTTGTAATTGGGGAATGATTTAAAAAAACCAATACTTTTATTTTCCATAACTGTACTCATAAAAAATAATATGATAATATATTTTATATTCAAATGAAACGTTTAGTTTTTAAATAAAAAAATATTTTTGAGCCCCAAAATCCATTGGAGAGTTACCGAATTGCTTGATCAAGAGATTCAATTGATTGATGATAAAGTTCAATTGCGCCGTGAACATAGAGAATTTGATCTTCATCAAGTTCAAATGTTGGAGACAAAAGTCGTGTTGCCAATACATACATAGAAATGATTCTCATTAATCATTCGTGAACAGTACAGGGGAAATAATTGAGGAGTTGGGTGGAAAAACGACCTGAGTCAAAAAATCAAGTTTTGTGTAAATTGAGTTTGAAATATTTAGTACACATCTTCATTATTTCATCAGAATGCAATATTCTTGCAAGTATTTGAACTTTATTGATCTTTTTATACTATTTTCAATGCTATTATTCATAATTAGCCAGTAATCCAAGGCTAACTGATAATATTTGATATAAGGTGTGTTGTCTCAGGTCGTTTGTCCATAACCCTGGTTGTTACATGTTCAGAGGTTCAATAAAATGATGAAAAACCCGTATCAAGAGTAGTGATAATGATAATATATTGCTCATGATATTGGATAATTAATAAGTAGGTAATAAAGATCTAAAAATGTCATTTAGAAGTGAACAATTGAAGATGATACTTTCTTCTTGAACACGTTTCTTCCCATAATCAAGACTCTTGAATGTTACATGGTACTGTTCTGATTTTCGGGAAATTCATACACCCAATGCTTTCAGCATCGGATTCTTCTTCAGGAGCGTCTTCTTCATTATTTTCATCATCTAGAGGATAATTGGTTCCCTTGGATGTATTAATGATCTTCTTATACCATTCATTTGGTAGAGAGTTAGTTGGGAGGATATTTTTAATATTCTTTCCGAAGAATGGACATTGATATGTCCAAAGCTCCGCCAATTTATGTAGATGCATTACAATATAATCTTGTATAGTTATTCCAAATTGCTTTTTCCATATCATATACAGTTCAATAATTATTTTCTTAGTCTATATTATGTAAATTCATCTATAATTTTGCTGTATTGTAAGCTATTGTATATGAGTGTATAAGCCAGTATATACTGTAATCTACATAAGTACAAGTAATCTACAAAGTACTCAATCAATCAATCAATCAATCAGCTTCTTCTTTTGTAAGAAAACAAAATAAGGATTTCACTGACTGCTGGCTCACAGCTTGTCAGCTGAATAATTTCAGGTTTGCCACACAAACAAAAAATTCTCACAACTCAATCATTTTTCAAGATACAACAACATTTTATGTACCAATCTGTTCAGAATGTAATGGCGGATAGAATGAAGCGTGTTGCGGAAAAACGACACGAGTGGCCTCGGGTCGTTTTTCTACCCAGCTCCTCAATTTCACAATTGAAAATAATAATTTCACACATACAAAGCCTATGGAATACTGTGTACGTAGTACAGTATCCTTTCCTGCTCAAATCAAACCTGTACTGTAGGCTACAGAAGAGTCACGACATGTCAATTGGAAAATTTTCTCATTTTCAAATGTCTGCTCATGATATGATATCTTCTCATTTACATTTGACGATTTCTCAAATACAATCCACTACTCTCAATTACATGTGTGATGACTTCCTAAATACAATTGACTATTCTCATTTAGGCTACATCTGACATTCTCTCAATTACAAGTGACTATTCTCAAATACAATTGATACTTTCTCAAATTAACTTTTTACTTTCTCAAATAAAATTGGAAAAGGTGTTGTGACTACTTTTTTTTTTTTTGAGCAGGGTATGATTACTAAATCTTTTCTCCGGAACAACGTCTTTTCACAAAAAGTGAGCATGCCGTACACAAGTAAAATATTTAATCCAAGGTTTACAAGAGAGTTTTTGCAAGGATTGACAGACACAGAAGAATATGTCAATATGGAGAGAAACTAAGAGACAAATTTCATTTTATCATAGGCTATCCTGATCTTGAGATACAATGTTAGGTTAGCAAAGTTTGAGGCATCCGCTTCTCTAAAACAGTAAGTGAATTCTCAGTGAAGTATAAACTTACTGACGTGCTATTCTTGAATCTTAACAAGCCTCCCATTCGCATCATTCTAGCAATAACCCAAATTAATGCGGAAAATTCTCGGGAAATTGTGTTACCAAGTCACCATTGATTGTGATGAACCTAATTTGGCGTTGAATTGTAGAGGATTTTATTCTCTTGGAAACAGTTCTGGATTTTTTCACTATGAAAGGTTTTTGAGTTATATGGAGAAAAAAACAGGTATTTTTAACACTGTAAGGTTAGCAGAGGGTATTTTTTTGTGAAGAATCATTTTCAGACTATTTGTACCAAATAACTAAAAAATCAGTACCACAATACATTCTGGCAGAATGTTTCCTCGCTCCCTTCTCATGTCTCAAGTGAATGAACAGAAAAATAAACTATGAATTCGCTAAGCTGTGACTCAATGAGTCTGAACGAAAAAGGAGATAAGTTGCTGATTCATAAATTCACGGCAAGCCCCATAGCAAACCAGTTACTTCGAACAGTGAAGGAGACAATGGAGATATGCAGGGATATGCAAGTACCCCGCATTGTATGCTCAATCCGTAAATGAGTTTTGTGTAAGTGTGTATTAGCGATCGTAGCACAACGTGGTGGCAATTTTGGAAACTGGAGTGTATCCCAATTAGGTGGAGTACTAACAAAATGGGGAGATTTTTTTTTATTACGTTTTCACATGGTTTTAAGCATGTAGAAGTGATTTTTACTAAAATTGAGCAGTGACACTACGGGGTCTCCCCTTAGTGTACACACCTCCCCTTTATGTGCTGTGTATACTTGATTGTCTCCCCGTATTATACCTTGTTCCAACACACACACACACACACCACACACCACACACACACACACACACACACACACACACACACCACACACACACACACACACACACACACACACCACACACACACACACAACACCACACACACACCACACACACACACACACACACACACACACACACACACACACCACAACACACACACACACACACACACACACACACACACAACACACACACCACACACACACACACACACCACACACACACACACACCACACACACCACACACACACACACACACACACACACACACACACACACACACACACACACACACACCACACACACACACACCACACACACACACACACACCACACACACACACACCACACACACCACACACACACACACACACACCACACACCACACACACACACACACACACACACACAACACACACACACACACACCACACACACACACACACACACCACACACACACACAACACACACACACACACACACAGACCAATACCCAAAAACCACTTTTTTTGAAATTTAGAAATTGGGTTACCTTTATTTTTTTCGGAAAGCAATACTTTCCTTACCTATGGTAATAGGGCAAGGAAAGTATAAAGAGGGTGTGCTTGCAATTTATATTGTAGTGCTGATTTTTTAATATATAATTTTGGTACATAAGAGAAGTCCAGAACCAATTTCTTCATGCAAAATTTCCTTGTGCTGGATACAGAGTGGCCCAAAAACCTCGTAATTTCGGCTCATTTCAGAAGATTTTAGAAATGGCGATTTCATTTTTTACATTTTTTCCGTGATTCTACTGTTGATCATGAGTCTCTAAAACAAGTCTGATACATCATAGAAACTCTCGATTCGATTGATTCCAAATTGTAGATAAATTCATCCTCTACGAGCTCAGTTGTCTAAAATCCATCTTGAATAACTTTTCCCTATAATAGTACTGCCAAAACCGTTAATATGATAAAAATATTTACAAATTCCGGATTTTTTTCAACAATCAAATCTCACTCTACAAAAATATTTTTCCATAAATCGTTTACAGCGAGTGAAAGAGGAGATTATATAGTACATTTCAAAATCAAGTAATAATTTTTATAATAAGGGGTTACCGAGATACATAGCTTTGATATAGAAATTGGCCATTTTTTGTGTATTGGAATATGGGTTTTAGTACACTCAACAATAAATTTTCCACTTTTCGACCGAATATGACTTATGATGCATGATTTTGGACCGCCTTGACGAGCCGAGAAGAATAAAGTGTAGTACAATGGAATCTGAGCATTTTGTCAGCAGTTATAAGTGTTTGAAATTTTGATCCTTGAGGTGTCCTTAAGCGCGCCTCTCCACTAGGAAATACTGAAATGAAGTGCATCTAACGGGTGATTCTCATAGAACATAATCTTATGAACTTATGTCGTTGTGCGAAATATCAATGTGAAGACTATGTAGTTGGTGATGATGGTTGAAGCTGAAAATTTGGTGTTTTTCACAATACAAGGAGTCAGGTGTACATGGAAATCTATATGAGATAGAGCGCTCTACCTGATATCAGATTGTAGAACACAAAAATACACCTAGAGGGATTTTGAACTATACATCTAAATGGTAAAAATCGGAGGATATTGTTGATCAAAATAAGAATTTCATATTCTAGAAAAAAAGGCAGGAGCAAATTTTCCTGTCCGATCACAAGATTTTGCAGAAATAGCTGAAAACTGGAAAATGAGCCGAAAATACGAGGTTTTTGGGCCATTCTGTATCTAGCACAAGGAAATTTTGCATGAAGAAATTGGTTCTGGACTTCTCTTATGTACCCAAATAATATTTTTAAAAATCAGAACTACAATATAAATTGCATGCACCAATGTGTATAGTGACTGGACTATTTAGAGAATTGTGTTCCGTTTATCTCTATATATAATTTGAATGTCTGTTTGTGTGTTAGTTTCTTTGTTAGTTTCTTTGTTAGTTTCTTTGTTAGTTTGTTTGTTAGTTAGTTTGTTTGTTAGTTTCTTTTCTCCCTATAGACTCAAAAACTACTAGACAGAACGGCATGAAACTTTGGGGATATGTTGTGTGAATATTGGGGATCGTTTCTGACCATAGATTTAAATAGGGGGGCTAATAATTATTAACTATTTATACATTTTACAAACCCATGTTTTGAACTGCCGGCCGAGCGGTACCGAAGATGATAATGTTTGACATCAAACATATGATAATGTTTCAAGATCCCAAAGATTAGCCCTCTTTTTCTAAGCCTGAATAGCCGAGTGCATCTGTACCACCTGATGCTGTAGGCTGCAGGTTCAAATCCCGTTACAGTCAACTTTTTTTGCTCCTGGTTTTCTACTTTATTAATCGTTCCTATTTAATTTTCATCTTTCAATATTTTAGGTTGGACTTCTATTAGAAGTCAACAACATAATAAAGCTTTTTCAAGCATGTTCTGTGTTTGACCTGCGAATAAGTTGATACACATACTATGAAAAAATAGTAATGAAAGTGTTATTGCTTTTAGAGACATTCAATTTGTGAGGAAAAACTCCATCAACGATGCAACATCAACAGAGAAAATTAATTTCATCATGAAAGTAGAGAATTTAATCTATATATATTTAAAAATGGATGTCTGTATGTGTGTTCAATAGTGCATGAATTATACAGTTTTGATGTATTAATAGTATTTGAAAGTTTATAAAGTGATAGAATTGGAATTGATATTATTGAAAGTTGCTGTTACTCAAGGTTGGTATGGAAACAGCGATATCTAATATTCAAATTGAATTTAATTGTATCAAAATAGGTTAGCGAGCTTTATTTTTTCCTCCTCTTTCAAAAAAAAAATGACTTCAATAATCTATATTTCTATAAAAATGAATATCAATTTTTTTTTAAATTCAACACTTTACTGATAAATATTACTACCCAATTGCTGAGAGGAATATGTTTTCGGAATAATAAATGCTGAATGAGTGAGCACATAGGAAGTCTGTATTGAGATGTAAGTGAAAATATTGATTATCAGATCAAATTCATGATTCACCAAATAAATTCAAGTATGACATTAGATACATTGACTTTTTTGCGGTACGATGTTCGCCGGGCAAGCTAGTCAATAAATAAAAATAACGAGCGAAGCTCAGTGCCCCGATATTAAACATATAAACAGAAGTTGCTCGTTAGCAATAATCTTTCTTGCTGAATTTTTCTTCTCGTGAGATCACACATGCCCTCATTCACTCATTTTCATTACGGTATCGACAGACGACAAAATTTTCAGCTGTTTTCCCATCTTTTTATATCTGGTTATTTGTTTTACGGATCTCAAAAACTGCTCTATCGATTTTCTCGAAATTTGGAACATATTAGGTTTATGATATAAAGATTCGATTCACTAGGTCTCATTCTTTGGAAAACTCGCTGAACGACATTAAAAGGATAATTCATCCTTGGAAAACAGATGATAATTTCGTCGTCTCTCGATAACAGAATATGCGTGTGCCTGTGTGGGAGAGAGACAGAATTATTTCCAGCTGTGTAATCATAATCAATCAGCGGAAAATTTTATCCAGCTAGACAATTTTTAATCGATTTGATCAACATAATCTGATTTGTTGACATGACATGATAAACTAGAGTATATCATAATTTTCAAAGTTGATCATTATTTGACAATTTCAAGTGATTAGTGAATGTTATTTTGTTATTCAAATTTGGTTTGTATATAATCTAAATTATAATTTTTTTGTTTTCAAATGTTTGAACAGAAAATAGAACCTGAATTCAAGTGTATGGAGCATAACCTACTTTCTGGACTAGTTATAGTGTATAAATCAAAATTCGGGAAAAAAAGTTTTGGCTGTGCCTGTTAGTACTTCTCCAATCATTTTAAAGAATTGTGTTCGGTTTATCAAAAGTCAATGAATAAATAACGAGCGAAGCTCGGTGCCTCAATATTATATATAAACATAAAAACAACTGAACATATAAACAGAAATTGTTCGTTTAATAGTATAGGATAACTTAATCTTATAGATTCTATTAGATTGAACGGAACTTGACAAACACATATGTTCATCATGTGTATGATAAGTTATGTTCAATCTAATAGAATCTATAAAGATTAAGTTATTAACATTTTGTTAATAACTTTGGTGTAAACGTAGCTTTAGTGTATCTATTTGTTATTGATGATGTGTTTGTTTTTTGAAGAGTGAATAAATTGTATTTTGATGAGTGATAGTAGATCTTAACCTAGATTTTGATTTGGACTGTAGTATAAATTTGAAAAGGGACAGTTTTGGGCATAAGCCTGTTGTGCCTCCTCATGTAACTAAAAAATGTTATTTTATGACTGAGAAAATGAATAAATAGATATAAACTATAAATTCAATCTTTCGTTACAAATTTGTTATGCTTTTACACTCCAGAGCGAAGCTCGGTCCTCCGATACTATTGTGCTATATGTACTGTACAACTTACATTTTTAAAAAATTGATTCCTACAGTATGCAAATTATAGGAAAAATTACAGCTAGTGCACTCTTTAAAACTTTTGAATCATTATAATTCAATGCAAAGCAGGCTGAAATTGCAACATCCAGGCCACTTGTCAATTTACCAACTTACCGATTTACCAAACCATCAATATTTTGGAGAGAAAAAGTTCTAAGTTGTTGTTCCTGTTGGTTTGTTTATCTTTATTATTATCAGTCATTGAAATTATTTGACTGATGAATTTTGTAATGTCATCAGCAAAGAAAAATAACTTGAAAGCACTGACAACCTCATCGATGAGAATCACATTTCACTGTTATGGACATAGTTAATGAAATATTGGATTGTCGTCTGCAGGGTACAGAGACTTATACTAAACACTTTGGTAAAAGCTATTATAATCAGCAGTTCAGAGAGTAGAATCATAGAGAGAAGATAACTTAATGCATTATATGCTATGTTTTCTCTATGGTAGAATCAGAGAGTATAGAACGTAAACTTACATAAGTACAATACACTGCAGCGGAAGGATTTAATGCTGACAAACAGTGAATAAAAAGCTGAGAAAGCTGAGCTGCTCAGACTGACACAAGCATTATCCTGTGCAACTTCACTTGTCTGCAGTAGCCAGAGGCAACGTCACATGCTAATGCCAGTAATGAATGGATACTTGAACCGTAATCGCTTCTGCACAGGCCTCAACTCAACTCAACTTCTTCCAACGTTTACCCAGCGTTTCCTACTCGAAATCAATTACCCCGTGCCCTTTGCTGCTGTCCATCCCTTCGATGTCTTTCCCTTATGTAAATTTCTAGGGTCAGCCCTTTCTGCTCATCTGCATGCAGGCTGGGTCCGAACATTCCTTCCTTCAGTTAGCCGATTATTCTGTTGCGTTCTGTTCTCATCTGGTGCTCCAGTTACAATGTTCGTAATGAACGGAAAGCTGAAGATAATCCGATGATAATGGAGTGGTTTGAATGCCCTGATGACTGATTTCTGATTCTAGAGTGGCTCAACCAAGAATTTTCCTTAGTTCTTTATGTCTATTCATTATATTGAGATGATTTTGTTCTAGTGCAAGTATTGAAGATGATTATCCGAAAACGGTCCACATCTTGGGTAGACTTGTAGTTTCTACTATTATGCACAAGAAATTAGATTACTATGTTGAAGAAAGGTGTTAAAATTCAATATGAGATGAATTAATAGATGAATTCATCCATTATCTAGCATATCAGAATGAAAAGTGGAATTGGAAAAAATTACACTATTCATTTAAAAGAATAAATGGAGTTATCTACAGTTAGAAGTGAATTTATTGAATGCCCAGATCTATTCATTCTTATTTCAACCTATATATTTAAAAATGTACTTCCATTGAATGGAATTGTGTTTCAAACTTTTAAATTAATTTCTATCATGACTGGCCTTCTCAGAGTTTGTAGAGACAACCGGTTCATATTTTAGTAAAGTGATGTATCAACTGCGATGTGACGTTTATTCATGTTTTCACGCATGAAGTTGATGCATTAGAGCTCATGACATGTTGTCATGCACGAACAGTGATTCCAACATGCTGACTTTACTGAAAAAAACATGATCCACTCTGAGAAAAGAAAAGTCATTTCACGAAGCCCGATAGGAATTGTCTACTAGACAGACAATGATTGCAAGCTATTCCAACGGATTGTGACTTCAAAGTTCAGATTTTATTGTTTTTTTTTTTTTTTTTTTTTTTTATTCTATCGAGAATATTAGACACAAGAGTGCAAACACACACCTGTGTTTAATTCAAAGATTGACTAACACACAAATTTATTAATATATCAGCTAATAGAAGATAGAGTTTATATTTCAAGCAATTGAACTATTTGAGACAATTTTATTTGAAAAAAGTTGTATTCTATTGTAACAGTATCAATCCACGAGCCTTATATCAGGTTTATTCCCTGCATTTCTTTTTATATCAGTGAGTTTTTATCAATTTGAACCAGGATGACAATGCACAATCGAATTACGTGGCTTCTATAAAAATGCAAGCACGTGGCCTTTATAGAAATTCTTGTGCAATGACGTCAATGGAAACGGGCGGACATTAATTAATTTCCGACGGCGGAATGATAAAGGGAAGCATAATTATTATATTGAACAGGTTTGGATCTGGATGGAAGGTATTGTCTAGACAGCATCAGAGGTGATCGGTGAGATTGGACCCTGTCTCCAGGGAGTGTTCTTCAGGGAATTCGAGGGGGTTCCTTCCCCCCCCCCCAAACAAAGGGTTGTGAGGAGAGGGAGGGGAACAGTTGATTGGCAGGGATGTCTTCCATCCCCCTGGAGTACACTTCCCTTGCCTTTGCAATCTCTCTCTCACCCCATTCCAACAACTGACTCCAAGTACCCTTGGGACGTTTTTGCCTGTTGCTTCCCTTCTCATTCCTCATGTTGACGTCTTTTGGTCCTCCTGTCACGTAAAGGGAGGGAAGGAGGAGGAGAAGAAGTGTGAGAGAACAATGCCAGGCCGGATGACACCTATTCGCACAGGCGACGTGTTTGATATTGTCTGCGGAATTGATCAGTTTCGAACCCTGCAACGTGCTTTATCTTTTGATACCCGATTTGGGGACTTTCAAATTACGTGAGCTGATCTAAAAGGTAATTTCAAGTTAAGGTGATCATGTCAAGTAAATAATTATACTGTATTAATAACACCTTCTATTCAACTAATAGGTACGATTAGTTGCCTAGCAAGCAATAAAAAGAAGTGTGAATAACAGGAATTCAAGAAGTGTTTTATTCGATTGTCAGGAAACCAAATTCGTATTAATTTATCGTTTGAGTTAGCTTTTGTACATACTTTATAAATACGACCTTTATCTTATTCTTTTATTTTTTGTAGAAAGCATCAAATAAGTTACTCATCTTGAACATATATTGAAATTTTCTTAGGTATGTTTCAGAATCGAGTGAGCGATTTGTTCTCGCCAAAAAATACTGTATACTTTGAAGAACCTATTTTGACTTTAGTGTAAAGATGCCACATTCACTCCAGAAGACACTTAATTATGAGAGGAATAAGAATTTCCTTCCAAAGTATCTTCCAAGAACAATGGTACACATTGAATCCATCCTTCTTTGTTGAACAAAAGATTTGTTCAATAAATTTTATTCAACCATATTTTATCAATTTCGTTGAGAGTTTTGTTTGAAGTCTATTATCATATCCATTCATGAACTTCTATTGTCACAATCTTGTCTCTGTTCAACAGATTCGAAATGAGAATCCAATCTTATTAACATTCTATCTATCTTTAATATTTCAAGTACGGTATATAAACCTCCAGAGCTCTGAAGAAAAAGGAATTCAAACTTTGTGAACGTGACAAGTATTGAATGTGAAATTATTGAAATGAAGTATTGATATTCTACTCGGAAACTTTTTCATCAAGAAAACTCTCAACTCTTTTGAACTATCTGGATTTGTGATGAGAATGGAAAACAGACGCGAATGCATAAAAAGCAGCAAAGCGGGGCATGGAATTGTGTGCGCGACAATGTAGCTTTTATACGCGCATTAAATAATTGAGTGCACGTTTGGATTACAATAAAATGATGATTGGAAATTTTCAATTGTTTTCTCTCTCCACGCTACGTTCTGCACTGCAGCCAATTCTGGAATCAAAGCCTGCTGATGACAATATTCAACTGCGATTCTGCATGTCATTTCCGTCTGCTGTTAGCCTGTTGCTTGCTGATGGAAAATCAGTCTCGCCTCAAAAATGCCAGCATGACAAATTGTAACGCGCGTCTGCTTGTTGAACAATGCCGACGAATTCTCATGTGGGCGAATTTTGTACCGCATTTTGCCAAATGTTTCGGCAGCATAATACAAGCATGGATGATTACAGCATGGGACAATGACGGCAAAACAATATGGCGGAAAGGAATAATGAGAGAGAGAGAGTTTGTGAGGGAGAGAGAAAAGAGGAAAATTGAATGAATAATTCAGGGACAATGGTTTTCATTACGGATACAAAGTAAACAAAAATTACAAAGCTCTCTTTTGTTGCAGTAAGTCACAATCACTGTGTTTCCGAAAAAATAAACAATAACAATAGCGATGAATGCGGTGCTGGCATGGATTTTCGCATTGCAATTCCTTGATAAGCACTAAAGGTGGGGTATTTTTTCAAAATTATCATCTTATATTGAATTATCAGGTATTTCCACTTGAATTCAATTGTTGTGAAATTGTGACTAAGTTTTAGACGTGAAAATTTGTTTTTACAGATTTTCTTCGATTTATTAATTGATTGATAACCTTCACTTTGTCACCAGTCAGGCTAAGCTAACGGTGGCTCATACAAGAGTTATTATTGTCGCTCTCTGTACTTTATAGCATCATACAAACTGAACACTTACAAGAAAGAAAAATACACACTGAGCTGTGAGCTTTCTAACATTTTTTTTTAATCAATTTTATTTTTTATCGCAAACTGTTCAGCCAATTTACAAATGACAAGACAATACACAACACACATAGAAAATATTCCATACTAGAAAACATTTTTGCTCGAGATGCCCAGAGTTTTCCAAGAGCAATCTACTGTGGATGAAGTAGGATGTGAATTGAAATATAAACATTAACCATCAATACATAACACCAACTTAAGTAGGATGTGAGTTGAAATATGAACATTAATCATCAATACATAACACCAACTACTCTCTGACAAATGAAATGTGTTCTATACTTGAAAAAATCACCCTGACTCTATATTGCACTAACGATGATGAATACTATTAAGATAATCTGTGTGTGATGGTGGGGTGGGGTGGGGTTTGGCTGGTGCTTAGATTGCTAATAAGCAGAGCAGCGGCGGGCCGACCGTTGAAGATAATTGTGGCGGTTAGCGGTGTCTAGGGAATGAAGGTTTATTAGACAACGGCTTAGCCAAATAATAGAAATAGGAATAATAATCGTGGAAGGGATGGAGTTTGGGCCCTTATCACGTCCAGGGATAGGCGAAAGCGCTGTCTAATTTGCAAGGGAAAGCCATTATACCACCGGCGACCATAGATATCTATCACACGGCAATCGGCTGAGACCCGTGGTCTCCCCCTCCTTCACCCATCCATTAACATAAATTTCATGTTTGCATCATGAAACTGACTAAGACACACTCCTGACAACATCAAAACCACCACGGCTTGCTTTCGGCTCGGCTGTTGGTCACAACTACGCCCACAACAATAGGCCTACATTCTACCATAGATAAAAAATAGAATGTAGATATTTTCTCTGTGATTTCATCCTTCCATCCAAACTTCCATCATTATAAAATAACGGAAAGGAAAGTATTGGTTTTTGAAAGAATAAAGTAAGAGTATACATATTGTTCGATGAGAAACCTTACCCTGAGTGCCATTGCATAGTTTTTAGCATTTTATGAAAACAATAATAATTTAATGTTTCATTCCAATGAGTATTAATTCATTTGAAAAACATGTGAAAAGCATTCTGTGAATGATTAAACTTTATCTAGGTGATGAAAACTTACTACTTTAAAATTTACTAATTTCTTCAACTCGCCAATAATATAATATTAATGTGATTGAAAATATTTTTGTGAGTAAAATGGTACTTGGATTTTATTTATTTGGCACATTTTTATTCCAATGTGGACAGTTTAGATGAACTTGAACAAAATTCAAGTATAGAATGAATAAACAAATATAAACATAATGAAATAACAATTGTTATAGCTTAATTATTCATTTATTTCGAATAAAAATACTTTTATAATAGTATATTAGATGACAATAATTCATAACATATCTGAAAGAAATTTACCAGTAATAATTTTTGGTGAAGGCTACTCTTAATTACTCTTATTTATCTTAAATTGAAAATCCAATTACGCTTTTTTTAAGTGAGTGAGTGATCCTTGAAAAGTGGCCATTTCTGCACTGATTACAGAACGCGAAGAATCACTTTTGCGCACTAGCAAAGTGAGTACTTTGCGTACTCCAGATTTGCAGCATGACAACGCAAAATAATTAGTAGGTTATATGGAGCACCAGTGCAGGAAAATGAAAATTAAGTTGGTAACTGTGACTGTGGTGCACGTTATAATAATATTAAGGACACCGAGGACAGCGACATGAGTGACAGCCGCCCCTTTATTCAAACACTACTACATTACTTTTTGTGTAGTTGAGAAGTTGATATTGTGGTAATTATTCATATTGAAAAGACTAAGAAATTGTCAAAAAACCACTGATTATTGATAATTAGAAAGACCGGTTTCGGTTATTACACCATTGTCAATCTCTGATAAACTAAAACTAAATACAAGAGCAGCAGAATTTATACTAGTAGGAGAGTACTGTTATTGGTCGAGGGCATGAACGCCTGCCATTGGCCTAGCTAGACAGTCTCCTCTCACTCAACGGTGTGACAAAATGGCGGCTTAAGCAACAGAATTACCATAATAACAAAATTTACTTTCAGTACAAAATAAGAACCAAGAAAACAAGTGTGAAAGATAATAAAACCGATATGTAAATGGAAAAACTATTGACTAATGTATGCTTACAATTTTATGATAAAACTACATTCGTAGTGCTGTATTGGTTGAAATGAATCTGGTCATTTGAACTATATTGGGAATTTTCCTTAATTACTCTTGTTATTTCTAAAGCCTCTAGAATATTCAAAGATCTGCCTTTGTTATTAACATGCAGAAACTCAACATTCTCCTAACTGTGAACTTGTGATTCTTTGTTATCAAATGTTCTGCAAAGTTAGATTCCCCATTTTGTTTATTCCAATCTCTGATGTGTTCTTTAATTCTACTTTTGAAACTTGTCACGTTATTCTTTATATTTAAATAACGATTAGCCTCCTGCTTGGCATCAGTCGGTAGAGCATGAAATATTTGATATAATTATAAAAATTAGGTCGTGGTTTTTTAATAGGATACAGTCTCATAAAAATCTTTATAGGCCCAGGTATGAGCTTCCCCTATAACTCTTGTAATTCATTGAATATAAGTATATATATATATATATATATATATATGATACTTATCCTATAGTTTTGAGGAATTAAAATAAATTGCACACCATAAACAATTTGATACATATATTAACAAATATTGCAAAAAATAGATCAAGGCAAAAAATATAAAGAGCGATAAAAATATATAATATAAAAATAGAACAATAATTGAAATCAGTAAAATATCACAGGCTAAACATTATACTCTAAATTTATAGCACGAAACGTTACCATGTGCTTTTATTTTTAAATCATATGCATCCTTTTGCATGTAGCTGCGATATAAGCTTGCTAATACTTGTCGACTTGGACAATTCAATTAAAAATAGGTTCCTTAAGATCAACTTGATAAAGTGGTAACTAATAATCCAAATATATATATTAAATTCTCTAGTATCTAGTAGATTTCTTTATATTGAATATATATTTTATCTCAGGGTGCAAGATTCGGCACCTGATGGAATAAGTAGAGCAATTCATCTAGTGAATCAGAGCTACAACAAACTATCGCAAATTATTGCAAAAATTAAAGATCATATGAATATGTTTTAATAGCCTAGATTTTATACTTCTTTGATTTATTAGAATTTTCTGAAATGTACTGATTCATTATTCCTTTAATAAAATACCTTTAATACTATATTTACTTGCGCAAGTATTTTTTATTAAATTCTTAATTTATAAGAAAACCCTTTCGACGAGCTAGCTTTGATTATTAGGTAATTCGAAGCACTAAGGGCGCCCATCACTAATTCAATTTTCTCACTCACGTGTCGAAATCTTCTTATAAGCCGTTGATGTCGATCCAACTCCTGGTGGTCCTGGACTATGGTAGCCGGAATCGTCTCTTCCAAGGGGTTACAAAAATAATTTAAAATTGAAAATGACTTCTGCTTTATAAGAGCATCACAAAGTCTCATAAGAAATTTAATAATTTAATCTAACTTTAGCTTTTACAAGTTATAGCAAGGTAATACGCTCTAAAATATTTAGGGTCCTCTCATGGTGGCATTTGGCAGGCGAGTGTTGGTTCTCCTTTCTCAATTTTACAATTCTTACTTCCGACTTTCAAATTTACATAAAATTTGAATATCCTAGTCCTCCGCCATTAAAGGTTCAAATAGACCGTACTAAAATATTAAATTATTACTTATGTTGTATGTTTAATAATTTCTTTGCCTTCGGGCCATATCCATAACATAGACTATATAACATTTTTACATAAATCCCAATCATTTATAGAAATATATATAAATATTTTTGAATTGGCATACTATTGCCGCCTATTAACTGCCATTATGTGATTGGTGCATGCAAATTGTTTCAGTATTCATGCGCTTGGTAACCTCCTATTTCCTGGATACATTTAATTATTTTTATTAGGTTTTTTAAGTATGCTCTCTACATGCTAGTTAATATTCTATATACTACTATTCATTTCATGCTTCCTAATAGTTAGCCACGTGACCTTTTATTCTTCCAAATTGCATACCGTTTTGCCGCAATAGATCTCTGCCAAAGGGTTTGGTCAGATTCTACGTTGCATGGCTCGGTCGATTGTTAGGTCGCCGATCACTGAATGTTTATACCTAACCTCAATCTTCAAAATTTTATAATATATTATATATTAGCAAAAAATTATTTCAATTCCTTTTAGGCTATTGTACCGTTCAGCCATGACAAGCTGATGCTATCTAATCTTTATTGTTATCTCTTTGGCGATATTAGCCAGTTACTTTACTCAGACCTATTAGTACTTCAGCTAGGGATTTTTACATCTACCCAAATTTCAAATACATTACACGCGCCCTTGGATTTGAATTCAAAATATTCGAGAATCACAATGTTTTTAATGAAAATCCACCCTTCAATACATCGATATATTCCATACTTTATTTATAAATTATACTCTCCAACTTTTATCATAGTTCGCAGAGCTATCTGCTGCACCTCCTTTAGACCTCTCTCAAATACAATGACAAATTCTCCTCCTCAACACACAAAAAATATCATAAATATAATCCCCTAGACACATTCCTCCTTACAACACTTAGAACATAGTATTTTTAAATTCGCCGCTCGCAGGGCCGCCAACCTAACTACACACATTTCTTGATTCTATCATAATTGATTCCTTACAAACAATAATTTCGATGTACAAATTTCTGGGCTTATATTTTATAGTAATTCCTAGGTCTTAATATAAATAATTTTTCTATACATCAGGTACAATTCTTTTTCTTTTGCTAATGGCTCTTTGGTTTTGGGTAACTAGCATTCACTTTAGGTTTTTTAGGGTACAAACATGGCATAACTAACGGTGATAAATATAAAACATATAAATAAATATACTAACATTGATAAATATAATAAATAACATTTTGGGTTAAAATGCTTTTCTTTTTATAATCATATGTTGAGCCCTACATTCGATTCAGGTGGCTTTGCTCAGCTGGTCGCTGTCTCTATATTCATACTGCTTATGTCAGAACTGGTTGTCGAATCTCGCAATTAACCTAACTGCTACATTTTTTCTCTTTAAAGATAATTAACAAATTTTGAATATTCTATCCCCGCTTGTGTCCTTTTTTATTTGATGTAACTAATTTAATTACATAATTAAAAATTATTCTTTTGCTTGTTGCAGGCTTTGGACAGTTGGAAGGAATCGAAAATCTGATTTGTTGACACGAGGTTGCTTCATCAATATTAAATTTATTAAGAAAGGTCAGTAATTGGCTTGATAGTGGTGTTTTCCTTTGATTACTTATCATATTTATTTCAAATTCGATGATATTTCATGTAGAATTGTTGTGGTTTTCCTGTATCTTTTGGCTTTCTGCTTGTAGCTATACTGCTGTAGGCCGTTCGGTTATCTGCTGTCCATTTGTTGATTGTTGAGGTTGTTCTATTATTAATTTATCCTTCTCAAATTTAAAGCCCTTGTATCTTGTGTACTCCTTTAAACAATTCCTTGTTTCATTAATGGTAGTTTCTTTTAATCTATTCTTTTCCGATTCATCCTGTAGTCTTAATTCATCTTTCCTCTTATTTTCATCTAATATTCTTGATTTCGGCTCATTATAACTCATTAGGCTCACAACAATAAACATTTTTATAATATTAAATTTCCAATCATCAATAGTAGTTTCATTTATCAATAATAATACAATATTTTCCATCCTATCCACAACACAGTCGTTTATTAATATCACAGCCATCATAACAAACATTAAACACCATATCCAAACATTTATCATCTTTTCAATAGTATAATCTCTAATCATATAGCCAGGTACTTCCATTTTATTTATATTATTTTTTAATTCCTCCAATCTTATTAGCCACCGTCTGTTCTTTATTAATCTCCATGAGTAATCCATTTCCTTGTTGCCCATGCACGAATCCATAATAGTCCTTTTAGTTCCATTTTTAATCCATTTCTTTGGCCTATTCTTCCGGTCACATCATTGATCATCTTCCTTAAAACGAATGTGCTGCGGATGCATGCCGTCGGTGGTCTGTTCTCCATCCTGGTCTCGGTCCGGTATCCTCCTCGGGCGTTTGAAACGTGCATGCGGCCTGTATGCGCGCGCGCGGTTCCTCCGTTTCTTTCGCTTCTTCCGCCTCCGGGCCTTGCAGTGCATGTTCTGCTCCCGAATGCCGTCCTCTCCGTCCTGATGTCGGCCGTCCGGTGTCCTCCTCGGGCGTTTGCGTCTCCGGGCCTTGCGATGGACGCTCCTTTTGTCCGGTAGTCCGTCCTCTTGGTCTTCCATCTTGGGGTCCTTTGTCTGCTTCGGTGGGGTCGATTGGTGCGGGTGCGTAGGTCCTGTGCGCGGATCTGATACATTTTCAATTTGTTCTATATTCACCAACTCCTTAATTATAGCATGATCCTGGTGGCTGTTGGTGTTCTCCGGCGGTGAGGGATATTCGGTAGGGAACAGGGAACTTAATAGAGGTTGATGCTTGCGGGATGTTTTAATTGCATGTTTGGCGGCGGTTTTTGGTGGTGATTTATCAGGTGTTGGGTTCTGTGATTTTTGTTGATTTAATCCTGTTGCATGCGCTAATGTATAATTTGTGCTTACTTGTTGAGGTAGCGGTTTGTAATTTCTGTTGTAATTATTCTGAGTGTGACCATTATTAGAGTTTAATCGATCACGGCCATCATAGTAATTCCGGCGGTTGCTCTGATGGGCATAATGATTTGTTGTGCGATTTTGAAAATTTTTATTATTCAAGTTACTATTTTGTTTGTGCTCATAGCGGCGTTCAAATTGAGGGGCAGATCGGGAGTGATCATATGATACCGGTTCATAGTTTTGGCTGGTATACTGATTACTTTTTGAGTTATGTTGATTCTGTGTGTATCTTTGGTCTAATCGGTGGTTTGACATTGCCATCACAGACTGTATGCCATATAAATGATTTATTAGCTGTTTGCAATCAGTAATGGGTTGTGTGGCGAGTGCCATTCTAACTTGATACAGTAGTTTCTTCAGAATAATACTTGCTAACGCCAATTCGTTAATGGGCTTGCTCAATTGAGAATTTTTGAACTGTAGGGCAGTGACAAAAGTGGTACATGCACCGTCTAAGTTAGGGTTGAAATCGCTTGATATGATGTCCGCTAGCACGTCCAACTGTTTACTTCTGCTCCAATACTGTTCCAGGAAGACAGCTACAAACTCATCCAATGATGTAAATTCATGGGCTCTACTCCGAAAGAACATCAGGGGTTCGCCATTCAATAGACTAGTCAAACGAAGACGCCACATGCTCCAAGAGGTAGGTGCAAGAGTTTGTACTAATTTTATCTGATCAATGAATGGTTGAGGTTGCAAATGGCGATCAGTATCATCAAATTTACCCAGTCCTTGCAATATACTATGTGAGTTGATGTTATCTGCTTGAATTCCTTGAGGTCGTTGTTGGATATAATTTTCTAATGCTGTTATTTTTTCCTGTGCCATCTGCCATTGACTATTATGTGTAATTTTATTAGCATTTATTTCTTGATCTAATTGAGTCAGAGTGGATTTTTGAATTAATAGAGTTCCGTTTAAAGCCTTACAGGTTTCTGTGTTTTGATTGATACTACCTTGCAGTTGGTTCATTTTTGTGGACATATTAATCTGTTTATTTTGTATTTCTCTAATACTGTTAATATTTTTATCAACTGTAGTCGTTAAATTTTGATTGGCAACGGTAATTTGTTTGTTGACTTCTTGATGGCAATCGGCCTTAATGTTAGTTGTTAAATCCTGAATGGGTGTAGTGATTTGTGTGGTTCGGTTATCTATCCTTTCGTTTAGTTCACAGGTAACCGTATCCAACCTTTCCGATAATACTGCCGTAACTTTATCCTGACTTTCTTTCTGTAGATTTATCATTGCTTTTAATTCTTCCCTATGATTCTCTACTTTACTCTCAATAGTATCCAACCGTCGTTCTACTGATTTTATAGCGCCTGCTGTCTCTTTCATGCCCTGTTCCACTGTTTGCTTATTTGCTTCTTTTATTGCCGCATTCTCTTTTTTAATCTCCTGCATCATGTTATCCATTGTGTTTTGTAACATAATATTGAACATACTGCTAGTTTGTTCCATTATTACCTTTTTAAATGGATCTAGCTCTGTGACTGAAAATAGACTTTGTTTGCTCAGATGTGACTCGGCCTCTAGAGATGCGGGTTCTGCAGGCTGCTCCTCGCCCCCTTCGAAATTGATCTCTGCTATCCGTTGATTCAATGGTATGTCAGCGGCGTCGATTCGAGTGGATGATAGAGGTTGCAGACCTTGTGGATCGAAGACTATCGACCCGACACTTCCTGGTTCCCTTTCTCGTGGCGTATTGGCATCTACCATGGTGGGGTTTGATGTGCTGGGAGTCGACAAAGTGGGATCTGTGCAACCGCCGTACATATATGAAACTTCAGAGTTTGCGGGAGTGTGATTCATTGAGTCAAATATGATAAATGCTAATTAAAAAAGTGATAAATAATATGCAAAAATGCTTAAAAAAGAGACACAAACCGGGACTTACAGTGAAACAGTTATGTGCAAAGTGTTTGGATATCCAAAAAGAAGGTATTTAAACTTAAGTTTTTTATAATGCTCTAGCACCCCCAATATTGAATATTGATTCCTGACTAGTTTACAGACTGTGACTTATTTTCCAACCGGCTTATACATATATATTCTTGACTAGAAAGTAATAGCAGTTTAGGCTTATAAATTTAATCTCTCTCTATAAAATATATTTTTTACAATAACAATAATATAAAATTTTCTTTAAAACATATAATTTCTCTTTATTTAAAGCTATTGATTCCCCAAAAAGTAATACAAAGTTTACTTCGCCTGTTTTCCTCAATACTCATATATCTATAGTTTCATTATCCATCCACGACAAATTTTAATATGACTAGACTTGTCTTTAATTATTATCTTCAATATGGGTCTTGACTTAGTTTCAAATAATTATTTAATGAGCTCAGCTCTCATCATCAGTCCCACGTTGGTACGGCATGTTTTATATCACGTTATTCTTTATATTTAAATAACGATTAGCCTCCTGCTTGGCATCAGTCGGTAGAGCATGAAATATTTGATATAATTATAAAAATTAGGTCGTGGTTTTTTAATAGGATACAGTCTCATAAAAATCTTTATAGGCCCAGGTATGAGCTTCCCCTATAACTCTTGTAATTCATTAAAAAAATATATATATATATATGATACTTATCCTATAGTGTTGAGGAATTAAAATAAATTGCACACCATAAACAATTTGATACATATATTAACAAATATTGCAAAAAATAGATCAAGGCAAAAAATATAAAGAGCGATAAAAATATATAATATAAAAATAGAACAATAATTGAAATCAGTAAAATATCACAGGCTAAACATTATACTCTAAATTTATAGCACGAAACGTTACCATGTGCTTTTATTTTTAAATCATATGCATCCTTTTGCATGTAGCTGCAATATAAGCTTGCTAATACTTGTCGACTTGGACAATTCAATTAAAAATAGGTTCCTTAAGATCAACTTGATAAATTGGTAACTAATAATCTAAATATATATATATTAAATTCTCTAGTATCTAGTAGATTTCTTTATAATGAATATATATTTTATCTCAGGGTGCAAGATTCGGCACCTGATGGAATAAGTAGAGCAATTCATCTAGTGAATCAGAGCTACAACAAACTATCGCAGATTATTGCAAAAATTAAAGATCATATGAATATGTTTTAATAGCCTAGATTTTATACTTCTTTGATTTATTAGAATTTTCTGAAATGTACTGATTCATTATTCCTTTAATAAAATACCTTTAATACTATATTTACTTGCGCAAGTATTTTTTATTAAATTCTTAATTTATAAGGAAACCCTTTCGACGAGCTAGCTTTGATTATTAGGTAATTCGAAGCACTAAGGGCGCCCATCACTAATTCAATTTTCTCACTCACGTGTCGAAATCTTCTTATAAGCCGCTGATGTCGATCCAACTCCTGGTGGTCCTGGACTATGGTAGCCGGAATCGTCTCTTCCAAGGGGTTACAAAAATTATTTAAAATTGAAAATGACTTTTGCTTTATAAGAGCATCACAAAGTCTCATAAGGAATTTAATAATTCAATCTAACTTTAGCTTTTACAAGTTATAGCAAGGTATTACGCTCTAAAATATTTAGGGTCCTCTCATGGTGGCATTTGGCAGGCGAGTGTTGGTTCTCCTTTCTCAATTTTACAATTCTTACTTCCAACTTTCAAATTTACATAAAATTTGAATATCCTAGTCCTCCGCCATTAAAGGTTCAAATAGACCGTACTAAAATATTAAATTATTACTTATGTTGTATGTTTAATAATTTCTTTGCCTTCGGGCCATATCCATAACATAGACTATATAACATTTTTACATAAATCCCAATCATTTATAGAAATATATATAAATATTTTTGAATTGGCATACTATTGCTGCCTATTAACTGCCATTATGTGATTGGTGCATGCAAATTGTTTCAGTATTCATGCGCTTGGTAACCTCCTATTTCCTGGATACATTTAATTATTTTTATTAGGTTTTTTAAGTATGCTCTCTACATGCTAGTTAATATTCTATATACTACTATTTATTTCATGCTTCCTAATAGTTAGCCACGTGACCTTTTATTCTTCCAAATTGCATACCGTTTTGCCGCAATAGATCTCTGCCAAAGGGTTTGGTCAGATTCTATGTTGCATGGCTCGGTCGATTGTTAGGTCGCCGATCACTGAATGTTTATACCTAACCTCAATCTTCAAAATTTTATAATATATTATATATTAGCAGAAAATTATTTCAATTCCTTTTAGGCTATTGTACCGTTTAGCCATGACAAGCTGATGCTATCTAATCTTTATTGTTATCTCTTTGGCGATATTAGCCAGTTACTTTACTCAGACCTATTAGTACTTCAGCTAGGGATTTTTACATCTACCCAAATTTCAAATACATTACAAACTTCTACCAGTCTGACCCACATAACAAGCATTACAATCATCACATTTAAGTTTGTACACCCCGCTTTTATCCCAAATATCAATTCTGTCTTTACTCCAGCTAAATAGACTATTTAAAATCGGTTTGGTCTTGCAAGCGTGGCTTGCACTAATCTTCCCATGATAACTTCATTACTACTACATTATTCAATTTTAAATAAATTAAGGTTTTTATTAATAATAAAATTACACAGACAAACATTTGATGGATTTCAGGGAATTTTACCCATAATTAACCCACTTTTCATATTCAATGTTAACTGTAAGAAAAATTTAATGTGTGCACTCAAGAAACCATTCCGCCCTCGCCTACGGCTCGGGCGTAGACGTTTCTTTCGATGCAGCAAACTGTCACTTTGCGCACTTGTTATTGCGCACAAATAACTATTTCATTTATTACTAGCAGGTAACCCATACTCCACATGGGTCAAATTGAAAACTTGATAGACTGGAAACATAACCTCATGAACTTTTGAAGAATTTAAAATATGCTTCTAAACATCCTCGGCAAAGTAAGTATCAATAAGCCAAATTTCAAGTTAATCAGTCCAGAAATTCAGACGTGATGATGTTGTGAATTTCCTATCCCGTACATGTATAAGCCAATTCTTTCCTTTATTATAATCATAGATTACATTGTTCACTCTGTTCAAGGTTAGTGTAGTAGGATAAGATACTATCATATTATAGTTCTATCATGAAATAGTTCTTCTATGGTACTATCGGTATCTCTTATATCTCTTGATACAAAAGGTATCTCTTTTTGCTATAAAGCAACCGGTGAGCGAGGTGTATGACAAAGTACTGTGCTGAATTTGGTTGTGTGTGAACAGTGAGTGAGTGTGTGAGTAGGCGCATAACGCAAATATTGATCGCACAGTTTTGAGGCACAGTGGCTTTGAGCAGATACACAAGCCGCTTATAATGTTAGCCCAGAGTGCCGCATATAATGTATTCAATTAAGCAGCAATCAGCAGAGGGATATAAAGCAATTTGAGCATAATGAGAGCGAGCGTGGCTTGCACTAATCTTCCCATGATAACTTTATTAACCAACACTTTGTGGATCGCACACATACACATGCACGCACACGTACATTTACACCCACTCTAATTATTCATATGCATAGGTGTGGACGAAACAGGGATGATGGATGAGAAACCAGCGGTTTGCCATGAGCAGGTATCTCTTTAAAAGTGGCAAGGAATTTTGAAAACTTCTACATTACTGTCATGAAAAGTAATCAAATTGTCTACTGTCAGTCTCAATAGACTATAATCTCTGAGTCACATATCACTCATTTGTCAATCATGGAAATGTGAAAAATATTCATCCATCAATTCATGAGGTTCATTAATTAAATGACATTAAAAACAATACGGGAAAAATCAACAAGTATTTGCAAAACCTGTTCTAATCCCTAACTTCCAATGAGCAATCCAGTCCAGTGCACGGTAGTTTTTAGATTCATGCATCGAAATTTTTCTTTATTTTCTCCCAAATATTTGACTGCTCTTCGAATTACAAGGAAATTGATATCTAATGATCGATATCAATATCAACTATCAATTAACCTATCAAATCAAATTCAACCCTTATTATTCAGCTCACTAGTAAAAATCCATGAAAAAACTACGATCAGTTTTGTAGACTGTTGAGCAGTGTGTATTTTCTCATTTCACGAGCACTCTGTATTTTATTTTGGCTTTTCTCTCAGGCCAAGCTTTAGAATTTCTCCAGATTGATAATAATTTGTGGGGCCGAGAGGCATAATAATCGGCGAGCGATTAGCATAATCGTGCCAGTCGCCCTGATTTGCAATTCTTATTGACTCTTTCTTTAGTGCCGGCCTATTCGAGCTGAGCTTTATCGGTCGACTACAGGCTAGAAATTAATAAACATTCCTCAGTCGATACCTTATTAAAGCTTGCTGCAAGCTTATTAAAGCTTGTTGCTTAGCAAGTGGAAAGCGTGAATGTAGAGAAACAGTTTATTTATAAGTTGGGGGTGTTTTGGGTTGGGTGCTTTACGTTCGAATATTTTACGATTTTTCTACTTTATATGCATTTTACTAGTCGGCTTTTTATGAACATAGCTACCATAGTAATATTCAGCGTTCGATTGGAAGCATTTTCCTCGTACTGTTTGCGTTCAACTATTCTCGCTTCAAGATGACTCTTATGGTAACTCTTAAACAACTCTTCATTCGAAGAGAACTTTATTTCACATTTATATCACTTACAAAAATGAAAAAATCTTATAAGTTACTTACAAAAATAAAATCCTTTTAAAGAGTGATCCTTGGTCTCGTGGATATAGTGCTTGCGTAGCAGCCCAGGGGTCCCGGGTTCAAACCCGGATGCGAACAAAAGTTCTTAGCCAGGTCACTCCGGACTCATCGGATGGGCACCGCAATTCATAGTATTTATCGATTCTGGGTTATTACTTTTATAATTTGTGTGAGGATGCTATGGATCCAGGTTCTGGAATGTCAAATAGGTTGCCAAATAATGATAATATTCGTTTGGCTTTTATTGGTGGGGGTTCCACCTCGTCAGAATATAATATCATTTAAGTCGTCAATGGGTTAGCCGGGACCGACAGTTTATCGTGCACACGAGAGTGAACTGGATAAAAACTTTTGTTCAAATACAAGGTTAAATAAGACTGAAAAACAAGCACCTATACATAAGTCTACCTTTATTCACAATATTGACAATATCTCATTTCACTAAGTTAGAATTTTTCAATATTTTTATAATCTATATTTTTTGAAATCAATCTTGAATTCATGAATCTTAATCTTGGAAACATTGAATTCTCTTGTTGCTTTAAATAACGAGTTTCGTCTCAATTGAAATTACATCAATCAATCAATCAATCAATCATAGTCTTTATTCATTAAATAATGTACATGTACATATGAATAGTGTCAAAGATTTTACAACTCTAGGGCTAGGCTATCTCTAGACTACAAAGAAATTTATAATTTATTTAAAAATTAGCGTCAAACTCATATAACGAATACAACGATAAGTTCACCAGATATTCCTTCAAGTTCTTTCTAAATATTTGAGAATCTTCTAATACTCTTAAACTAGTTGGTAGCTTCAGAAAATATTTCTCTCCTCTGTAAATTGTTTTTTTCTCAAAGATATGTAATCTGTGTCTTTCTGTAATTCGACCGAAACGCGTATTATAATTGTGTGTATTATTCCTTAAGTTTGTACCAGCAATGTTCTTGAAGAAGATAATAACATCAAAAATGTATTGGCCATAAACTGTCAAGATTCCAAGTTGTGAGAACGCTACTTTTACTGAGTCAATTCTATCGAGGTTGAGCATGATTCTTATAGCTGTTTTCTGCTGTTTGAGGATTTTATCAAGATTATTCTTACTAGTACTGCCATAAATACATAGACCGTAAGCTAGATGCGCATGTATTACGGAGTGGTATATTGATTTCAGTGTCTGTATACTACATAAATTAGACATTCTACGCAAAGCATACAGACCTGGGGATATTTTTTTTATAACTTGGCAAACATGATTATCCCATGAAAGATTGCTATGTATTAACAAGCCTAGAAATTTTGTTCTCTCTTCTGACTCTAGAAGCTCGTTATTCACTGCTATGCTTGGGCATAATTCATTCCTACTTTGCCTAGTCATAAAAGGGACAACTATAGATTTACTTGAGTTCAATAATAGATTCCGGCTATTCAAATATTCATTAATCGAGGACAGGCCTATAGCAGATGAGAGCTCCACATCTTCCGTCGATTTTCCAGTAAAGATTATATTGGCATCATCCGCATATAGGCATACAGAGGCTTGCGGTGGAACCACATTGGGCATACCCCTGATATAGCACAGGAATAATAGCGGACCCAAAATTGACCCTTGGGGTACTCCATACTTTAAACTTTTCAGGTCAGAGCGATAGCTTCTCTTACATATATGGTTACTGTTCTCTTGAGTATGCTCTATTTCTACAAATTGCTGTCTACCAATTAAATAAGATGAGAACCAAGTAAGCTCCTTTCCATGTACTCCTAAATCCTCTAGCGAATGTAACAGAACAACGTGAAGTACACTGTCAAATGCACGAGTCATGTCCAGAAATGTGCCAACAACTTTCTCTCCTTTATCTATACTATTAATTATTGTATTTATGAAATCCACTCCTGCTGTAATTGTTGATTTTTTTGAACGAAAGCCATGTTGTTCTGTGTCCAATAAATTATTTATTTCTAAGTACTCCATCAATTGAATATAAACCACTCGTTCAATAATTTTTGAAAATACTGAACCAACCTTATGCTCAAAAGAGCATTGTTCTGTGAACAGTAGACCTCACGCAGTATTCTCATCCACAAGTACCTGATTTCCCCTATTTTAAATGTTAACAAACTCAGTTCATGTTTGAATTTGTATATCATATGATATAATTCATCCAGTTCCGTGATAATCTTTCCATCTGATGAAAATTAATGTTTCACAATAAAACAAAATCTGGTCTGGCGCACTCACACAACTTTCCTTGGCGTTATGAAAATTGATCACCTGACGCTAGTGTTCACGCGCATCTCAAGTCTACTATTCAAAGATCTGAGCCAGCTGGTGGCAGGACAATAACGCTGGATACACACGAGATCTGCTATCTCTTCATAGTGAATAATTGAAATATCGGGCACCGAGCTTCGCTCTGGAGTACAAAAGCATAAAAAATTTATTACGAAAGAAGAAATTATAATAACATTCATAACATTCATACAGAAATGTTCTATCTAATCACAGTAAATTGAGATTAATTCCCAGAGGAATGCAACATTTTCAAAAATGCACAAAAATGCACAAAAGCCGGTAAAATTTTAATCCTGATTAACTTCACGTGAACCAAATCAGATAAGACCATTTCAAAAGAAATGGATATACAGGAATTAATCAGGATTGTAAAAAAAAATCCGACATTTTTGCAACCGGCACTAAGTACCTGATTAAATTATTACAAAGGTTCAACAGCTGAGTCATAATTTTGACACAGTCTCACACACATGAACTCGCTCACTCACTTCCATCACCAACAGACGACGAAGTAATTATTATCAGCTGTTTTTCCAATGATGAATAATAATTATCCTTTTAATGTCCTTCAGCGAGTTTTCCCAGGGATGAGACCCAGTGCAATCGGATTTTTATATTATAAACCTACTATGTTCTGAATTTCGTGAGAATCGTTAAAGCCGTTTTCGAGATCCGGTGGAATACAAACATATAAACATCTAAACATCTAAATATCTAAATATCTAAACATCTAAACATCTAAACATCTTTCATACGGTGTTATATTTTGGGGCAATTCAACTCATGCAATACATATATTTAGGATTCAAAAGTGGGCAGTTAGAGTGATGGTGGGTGAATTTATTAGAGCAAGTTGTAGAGATTATTTCAAAGAGTTAAAGATTCTCCCACTACCAGGTGTATATATTTTAGAGGCTCTTTGTTTTATTGATAGGAATAAAGATAGGTTCAATACAGGAGAGTTGTTCCACTCATACAATACCAGATAATAGACAAAACCTCAGAGACGACATTCATCGAACTGGTATGTATGAGAGGGGGTAAAGAGTGCAGGAATCGGCTTTATAATTCATTGCCAACACGCATAAAAGCTCTTACAGGTGAAAAGTTCAGAATTAAGGTGAGGGAGGAGTTGTTGCAGGTTTGTCCTTATTCCAGTGACGAATTCTTTTTGCATTATAGAATGCAAAGATTGACGACTTAGATTATAATTGACAAATCCTTATACCCCTTTCATAGGTGGTCAGTGGGATGAAAAAAAAAATTAAATGGAAAAAAATGAAATCCAAACATTTAAACATATAAACAGAAGTTGCACGTTAAATAGTATAGGATAGAATCAACAGTTGCCAACAGTTTGCAATTGAATAATCATATATTCTCAAATTTCAAGCTTATTTTCAATTTTAGGTGAAAATGTTACTGAACATTAATTGCAGAGATTTTCATGCTCAATCTTTTCCACTCAAATTTTTTGTTCGAATTGTATCTGAAGCATGATAATTGGGAATCTAAAATCAAACTTATAGATGGGGCGGAGCTCCTGAAATTTTTGCAGATATGGGACTTATGGCAGTTGATATAGCTTATCAATGACTATTCTAGGTATAAATTTTATCAAAATCATTGCAGCCATTTCCGAGAAAATCGCCAAAAACCCTGTTTTTGACAACATTTTCGCCATTTTAGCCGCCATCTTGAATCGCATTTGATCGAAATTGTTCGTGTCGGATCCTTATAGTGTAAGGACCTTAACTTCAAAATTTCAAGTCATTCCGTTAATTTGGAGATGAGATATCGTGTACAGAGATGCACATACACTCAAACACACACACACACACACACACACACACACACACACACACACACACACACCACACACACACACACACACACACTCACACACACACACACACACACACACACACACACACACACACACACACACACACACACACACACACACACACACACACACACACACACACACACACACACACACACACACACACACACACACACACACACATATATATACACTACTCTCCTTACCTATGGTAATAGAGCAAGGAAAGTAATTCCTTCAGCATTATTCAGTTCATTTGATTAATTTTAATAAACTATTAAATTAGTTTTTTTCAAACGTGAGAATATTGATGATACTCATGGGCACGCATAATAATACCATTATTGCAAAACAAAGTATTGAAACCAAAGACCTTAAAGATGAATACCTATTTAAGGTCTTAGATTGAAACTATAGACCTTATAGAAATACAGAAAAAGACTGGCTTCTCCAGACATCTGTCTAATCACTGTAAGCTGATTGATTATGGATAATTCTATGGTCTGACTAATCCTATCTTCAGAGTAGATGATAACATATAGTGATAGTCCGGGCGTAAATGTCAATCCGTGGTCATATTTGGGTAACATCCATGGAAGGTGTCTCAATTTCTTCGTTAGGTACACAATAATAAGGATCGTGATGATAAGTCGAAATAACAGGCAAACACCTCGGAAACAAGATGACCTCCAAAATTCTCAGGGTTTTGCTATATCGCTTGTATTTCAATAACCGTTCGAGTTATTCAACCGTTTTTTACATGAGAATATATTTAAAATCTTCCTCTAGAATTTTTCTTTCGTGAAATTTTCCTCTGAAACGCATATTTTTATAGTTATAACATTCAAAAGTCCAAAAAACCTTTTTTCAAATTTTATTCCATTATAACTTTTTCTGTCCAAGAGATACAGAGAAATTTGAAATCTATTAACTTTGGAACGATGTATTTCAATGTCAAAAAATGAGTTCTCCAGTGCTCTCCAAAAAAAACCCGGCATGGTTTCTGGTGCGTTTTCCATACGCATAAGGTAACAAGCTAGAACTATAATTTTTTTTCATGACTACTTCAAGATAGAGACTTGCAAATGGTCTCAATCTCTTCGTCATAGCAATCAGAATAAGCATATTAGTAGTTGGATTTTACCAATTTTGGCACAACCTTGACCTTGTTTCCAACGTTCAAGGTCACCAAACCTTAGCTGGACCACCCAAACCTTGTTTCCAAAGGGCCCACCCGCACCCACATTCTTCACCCACACCCCCACTCACCCTGCACCCCCCATATCCCCCACCCCACAACTGCCCAAAAATTCCCAAAATTCACAAAAATACCCTAGAAAATATATAGATATTATATATCTTGACGGCAGAATAAGAAAAGTCTATTGACATTTTTGATAACTAAGAAGGGAGTTAATGGGTAAAATATTTTGAAATTATAAAAAAATATTTTTAATTAAAAAAAATTAAAAAAAATATTTTCTATCGCAATTGATGTATTTTGATGAGAAGAATAAGAAATGTCCTCTGACATTTTTTTATAACTCTGATAATAATGATGTTATTAAATTCTTGTAAGCTTATACCGATCTCCTGGTGACAAATGATTTTGTCGGAGAAGGCTTAGTTGTTGAAATTCTGCTAGGCCCTGAGGTCTGCGGACTTGAATCGTATCAATAAAGTGATCCTAATTCTAGTGGTTCGAGGGTCTTGGAAATAAAAACATAGATATGCGGTTGAGTGACTGCTCTTATAATAATGAAAATAATATAGAAAATATTACAAAATACATCTTTACATGGATAATCAAATAATAAATCTGTCTTCAAGAGACCAACACAACATGTCTTTAAGAAATCAAATTCTCACGCCTTTAAGAGACCAAATACAATACGTCTTTAGGAGACCAAATACAATACATCTTTAAGAGACCAAATACCCATGTCTTAAAGAGACCAAATTTACGGAGGCACATCTGATATTGTAGTGGGGGCTATCAAGTACTTATCTAAGATCTGTCGTCCTCGAGTCCGGTGTCCAAAGGGTGATGGATGAGGATAAAGGGTGATGGCCTCCAGGCAACGGGCTAGTGGCGTCAGATCGAAGATCGTCTTTCAGCCCCGCATGGCAAGGTCAGATGTCTGATATCACCAGCCATCTCGGTCGGCGAATTCATAAGCCCTCGTTCGACAGCGAGGCATATTTACAGCTCGATCCTCGAATGAGTATTCAAGAGTACACACACACACAAAAAAAACCTGCAACACAAGTCACAACTACTTAGTAATGCTAGAATAAATAACATACTAAATAATGTATTCACTGAATGATTTCTCAAGAGATCATCTAATGAATACAATACATACAATTTACATTGAATACAAAATTAAAATCGAATTGTATAATTTAAAATCTAAGTTACAGAGTTGCAGTTGATGTACAACCAGTGAGTATTTCAATCTTTACTCACAATTACAAAATGCCAGTGATATAAATGACTGTACCAATAAAATAAAGAGTAGGAAGATACTCCATTTAGTATAACTTTCTTGTACATTAGGATATTGTCATACATCTCAGATGTAAGACTACAAAATTGAGTAAAATTCGATCATAAAATAATTGAAAAATTAATTGAATAATTGTTAAATCATGATACATGATTCCCGATTATATAATTTTAGTTCTCAGGAGAGAACAAAAAAAAGACGAATATGTCATGATTAAATCAGATAAGAAATAAATCAGCTCAGAAAATAATGTCTGTACTCTACAGAATCTAAAATCGGTTTCCTGTTCAGGTCTCCAAGTCGACCGAATCAGACTCAAAAAATGGGTATCAGGGCTAGCAATATTATACATAAAAAATTCCAAATTACAAAGGTCGTGGTGGGGTACAACAATAATTTCCCTCAATAGAACGAGAAAGGAATAAAACTAACAAGGACAGAATACAGGAAAATTCCCTCAGTCAAAGTAGAAGACTCAGCAATAGAATGGACGTTCAACTGATTTTTTTATGATGATTTTGCGTCTACAACAATTCTAAGTACTCAAGGAAAACATTGGAAAACAATAGAGGAAATATTGGAATTAAATTACGTAATGTACTGAATTACATCATGCAGCTACTCCGATACCGTGAGAATCGCAAGTCAATCCAGCACTATAATAAAATTTTATCTTGGAAAAGTTATAATTTTGAAAAAAAATAAATTTCGGCACAAGCTCTTCATGGTGGGGGAATCTGATATGTATATAAGACAGTGATCATATAGAGCTGCTTTGCCAGTCTGACTTGGAAGTGAAGAGCAAATTTTGAAGTGCATAGCATCATTCACAAACTTACCATAATATAAGTATTAAATGATAATCCACAATCCTCTAATCATATTTAATTATGTATTTTCTATCAGAAGTATTGAAGTACACTTCAAAACTATTCACTGTTAGTTTACACTGCCGTTTCCATGCTTAGAGCTATAGGCTTGCCAGGGTCATTAAAATGTCCATGCTGAGATAGAAGAAGACAACTCACTTTGAACTGGCAGAAAGAGTATAAGAGGAAAACAATGTGTTTGTTATAGGAATAAACTATCACTTCTATCTCTGATGATAGATGTTTTCCTGTTACATGACTCTTATCAGACAAATATTATGCAAGCTGGTTGTCTATCTACAAATCACTTTTCAACAAATGATTGGCAATTAACTGACATTTTAATCAGCGTGGGTTATTGGACATATTTCTTGTACAATCTTGACAGTTTCAACTAATAATATTTTATTGTTCTACACTGTCTAGAGAATTACCTTATATCCAAGCCATTGACACTCATAACACATTAATTTCCTCTCTTGTTCTTAGAGACATTGAGAACAACATAACTTCAGTAAACTGAAGTAGTAATTGGTAAACTGTAGCATACATGATGAGCCTTTCTTTAGAAAAAATAATACATATGAAAAGACATTCAGTTTTTCATACAAATATTATTACCAATAATTTGACAAATATAAATAATATTTTTTAGGACCGTTTGCACAGTTTTAGTTTAAACTAAATTAAAGCTATATAAAGTATAATTTGTTATAATTCATTTCGAGTTTAAGATTTAATCCCGTTTAAGCTTTCACTGTGCAAACAGCACTTAAAGATTCCCTTTTAGACTGAGTTATTATATTTAAGTATATAATTTTTGACCGAGCGAAGTGAGGTCTAAGATTCAAGTCGACGGTTTGGCATTTCTCTCAATGTTTGAATGTTTGAAATTTAATTGTTTATATGTTGCGCATTTACAGCGAAACGTGGTAATAGATTTTCATGAAATTTGACAAGTATATTCCTTTTTTAATTGTGCGTTGACGTATATACAAGGTTTTTGGCAATTTTGCATTTCAAGGAAAAAGGAGCCTCCTTCATACGCCATTATTAGAGTAAAAATCAGACTTTAGAATTATTCAACATAAATCAGCTGACAAGTGATTACACAGATGTGTGGAGAAGCCAGTCTATTGCTGTATTTCCATGAGGTCTATAGTATCAATCAGGTACTTGTGGATGAGAATACTGCGTGAGGTCTACTGTTCACAGAACTACTAGTATAAGTATCATATTAAACTGAACAAATTATCAATCACCCACCAAAAACGTCTCCACACCCCATTATCCCTCCCCCACAAGGAGAAGTTACCCCTCACCATGTCAATCAATATATAATTGAAAAAGAATAGTTTCCCCACCCAATCTAAAGCACTACCCCTCCCCTCATTTTCGAGTGAGAGGTAATTTCAACTTTGATAGGACCTCCTATCCTGATGGGTGACATTTTTGGATACCCCCATCCCAAAAAACTTGCTCCTCGATCCCCTTCACCTTATACATAGATTGTCTGCACCCCTCGCCACACCACCTATCCTACAAAAACACTCGAATGTTCAACAAATTGGTGGAATTTTCAAAAATTGTAATGAAACCACCCCATGCCTCCAAAAATTAGGTACCCCTCATTCAAATTCACACCAATACTTTTGGAATGGATAATCGTTAAAGTTCAATTCAATCTTGATATCTTAATTTTGCCAATTGAAGACTTAATCCAAATTCACAACAGCTACTTTACTATACTTGAGACTGTAGATAGTATCCAAAGGTATTCCTTGGCTATTACCAAATGAAACATAACCTTCAAAGTGCAACATTGTCAGCAGCTAGCAATTGACTGATGTCCAAGAGACAAAAGTCTCCACTTATATATAGTCAAGAATGATGGTGGTAGGGGTAGAAGTGAATAATAACAAAACGGCGGCGGTGTGCCGGTGTCCTAGAATACTTCACAGTGTAAGAATATAACTTTGGATATTCCCCAAAATCTTGTAATTAAAGGAAATTGATAGGTCTCGAGCAAGCAGCTGTATTGTTATCACCAGATACGGTGTCAATGGTCTAGATTAGATAACAACGGCTATCAAGGCTATGATTTTGAACAGCCAAAAGAAAATAAAAGTATTATTGCTATTTATTTAATAATATAAAATATATAATATTTTGAGGTTAGGTTCTTTGGTATTAACTAGTCGGCGACCTTAGTAATCGGTCGAGCCGTATATTTTGAGAATTAGCCAGACACCTTGTGGCAAATCAGTTGCGTAAAAATAGCATTCGCTTAGACTATGATCAGAGGGTTTAGTAAGCAAGCATGGCAAATTAATGTAAACAAAAAGTGTTTTAGAAAACACAAAAATATTTATCATATCAAACGAGCATGAACAAAATATAAAAAACAGAATAAAAAGATGAAGGAAATGGAATGTATCTTTATTCAGCAAATGGATACATGATGCAGTTTTGGGATATACCAATAACAATGCAGTATTTGACTGGCGGTAAAAGCGAATTCATTCGAAATATACATTTATTATTTATATAAATAATAAGAAATTGTAATCTTTATAGAATATACAGATTTATGTAACTAAGGTAAAATAACAATTTGAGAATAGAATATTCATTCATTGGGTAGTATTAATATGATATCGTTGTTTAGACTATTTGACAGTTTTGAATTATGTCATAGCGGAGTATTTTGAATCCATCAATGATAGTGGATATTTAAATTTTATGCAAATTTAAAAGTTGGAAGTGTGGTTGTAAAAGAATAGGGGAAGATCCAAGCCCACTTTCTTGCCAGAGGTCACCAGGGACATCCACCAATTTAGAGAGCACAAGACTAGATCTCTATTTTAATAATTTTCATGTTTAACAGAATTCAAAGTTGTTTGAATAATTAAAAATTGAATTTCATAAGACTCAGTGAAGTCATAGTTTGACATGAGTCATTAAATTTGAATAATTCCATTGAAGAAGACAACAGCAGCCCACCAGAAAAGGCCTAGGACACCAAAAAGAATCCAGTTCGCCATCATAATTGTGAAAAATCGACATGTGAGTTTATTTTAAAGTTATTAAGGAGGGCCCTCAGTGCTATGAAATAATCACAATTAAATAAAGCTAGCTCGTCAAAGGGTTATTTAAATATCAAAAGTAATATCAAAACTTGTGCAAGTCTTAAAACATAAAGGGAATATTATTAAGAACTATTTATGAGATTAACTATTTAAATATGTACAGATGGAATATTTATTAATATTTGATTTATTATAATTATATGCTCACTCATATATCTTTTTCATCAGTAATTTATCAGAAATATTATGAAGCTCATGTTCATAAGATAAAGTGATTTATCTGATTTCCACCAGAGGCCAAACCCAAGCCCTAAGATATATATATTTCAATATTTATATTTTTCATATTTATTGGAAGTATGATTTATAAGTTTTATTTGACAAGCAACAGCAAGTCGACAACTGAGCTGTATAAGTTGAAAGTATATATGCTGATTAAAGAAGCACATGATATTAATTGATGCTAATAAGCAAAGTAAATTTTTTAGTGAGCTATCTGTGATATTTTTCAATATATATATATATCTTCTCATATTATTTTTATATTTGTTGCTCTATTTTTTTTATTCTTGCTCATTGATATTTCATGTAATTATATTTTTTATGTTTGTTGAATGGTGTACCCTTTATTTATTATCCTGTCTTCATGCATGACCAATCTTGTTATAGTCTATTTTATTGCCAGTATTTACCTATTATTTAAACTATCAACCAACTGTATTCATCACCGAATAAGTTGGATAAATCAGCAATATACAGCTGGAATCTTTGGAAATAATACATTCTCAAGATATAGTGGAAACAAGATGGATAACCAACAACAAACATTCTCAAGATTTACTTCATTTAGAACTATTGCAGCCGATTTGGAAGAACTTGAGGGTCATAGTATTAAGTTGCAGCATCAATACAAATTAATAGAATTTATAAGGTATTCTGATCTAGTATCGCCTTTGATTCCGCTCGGTATCATCTTACATTGCTGACCCCTTTGTCGGATGGGGGCGGGTGGCATTGGTGACGATACCATATTGTCTAGTACAAGAATCAGAACCCTTATATCTATCTACCTCTCCTGCATCTATATTTGTGGAGTCAACCAGATCAGTCATAAGAACTGTGAACTGTTAAAGTGGCCGACGTTTGCAGCCATCGAAAGCAGAGAATTGTTTGAGCTCCTAGAAGAGCTGGTAAGAAACTGGTGGTATTTTTCTTTCAGGAATCACAAAAATATGAAATCTATTCAAAAATCTTTGCTCTACCGACTGCGGCCAAGCAGGGCACATGTGACGTCAAAAATAACGTTACAAAAGAGAAATGTGTGTGTTTGTGTGTGTGTGTGTGTGTGTGTGTGTGTGTGTGTGTGTGTGTGTGTGTATTTGCAGCTACCACTACACAGTCTAAAACGCCAGATTCTATAACACTAATAACTGAACTGGTGTGTCTTGTATGGCTCTTGGCTGAACACTGATGCTCCTACACAAGTGTCTGCACTATATATACACTTCACACTCCCACCACATTCCATCAACTCTAGAATTTCCAAATATTTCACCCCTTAACACCATAATTATTAGAGTTATCGAAAAATGTTAAAGGTCATTTCTTATTCTTCTCATTAAAATACATCGATTGTGATAGAAAATAATTTTTTATAATTAAAAATTTGTTTTATAATTTCCAAATATTAGGTTCCCACAGCTAACCTAAGAGCCATATTTGATATTCAATCCCTGGAAGCATCTAGGAGCTGTAAATTGCTTTTGTTCCTATATAATATATTGAACAACCGTGTCCAATCAACCTACCTCCTTTCATTGCTGAATATATATGTGTCTTCAGTTTCACGGCGTTCCGGCTTCAGATTTCTTCCTCCCCAATGCAACTCCAATAGTCACTTCAATTCTCCAATCAACCGCATGATGAATCTTTATAATTACCATAGTTTTCACCTAGACCTTTTTCATATGAATCCCAGTCAGTTCAAGAAGGCATGTAAGCGGCTCCACCCAATGTGACACCTATTTTTCCCACGCTAGACCTCATCAACTTACATAGAGTACCATATTTAGTAGATGACTTCCTTTCATTCTTAGCTCTGTTATCATTTATCTCATTATTGGAATGTTATTTGTATTTTCTTGATTCTCCTCTCATTATTTTCTCATATTGTAAATGGTTTCTAGTACAGTATAATAATAGTATAGTATCTAGTATTTAGTATATTAAGTTTTCGGTATATTTAGATTCTCATCACATTTTTTTTCTCTTCACAAATATGAAATAGTTTTTTCCTTATGTCTTTCTCTCTATTTTTAAGTTTTTTTGTAAAGTGCTTATTGTAATTTTTTTGATTGGGGAGCAATTTTTGGGTTTTCCCGTGTGCTCCCATATTGTTGTAAATAAATAAATAAATAATAAATAAATAAATATTTTACCCATTAACATCCTTCTTATTGAAGTTATCAAAAAATTTCAAAAGTATTTCCTGATTCTGTGGTCAGGATACATAATATCCATATATTTTTTAATGATATTTTCAAAAAAAATATTTAGCGGAAATTTTTTCAGTCTTATAATGTTAGTCAGTTTTTCTCACTTATATCGTTGATTAAGATAGATATCGAAAAATGTCAGGAGACATTTCTCATTCAGCTCATCAAAATACATTCATTGCGATAGGAAATAATTCTTTTATAATTACCAAATATTTATCCATTAACACCATTATTATTAGAGTTAATGAAAAATGTCAGAGGACATTTTTTATTCTCCCCATCAGAATACATCAATTGCGATAGGAAATAATTTTTTTTCAATTTTTTTTTCAATTAAAAATAGTTTTTTTATAATTTCCAAATATTTTACCCATTAACACCCTTCTTATTAGAGTTTTGAAAAAATGTCAAGAGACTTTTCCTATTCTGCGGTCAAGATACATAATATCCATATATTTTTTAATGATATTTTCAAAAAAAAAATTTTGGGAGGGAATTTTTTCAGTCTTACAGTGTGTGTCAGTTTTTCTCAATTATCTCGTTAATGAGATAGATATTGAAAAAATGTCAAAAGACATTTCTTATTCTTCCCATCAAAATACATCGATTGATATAGGAAATATTTTTTTTCTAATTAATAGTTATTTGTGCAGCTAGTGTGCAAAGTGACAGTTTGCTGCACCGAAAGAAACGTTTAAGCCCGAGCCATAGGTGAGGGCGGAATTGTTTGCTGAGTGCAGCAGAGGAACTTAAGTTTTTCCTACAGTTACCATTGAATATGAAAAGTGGGTAATTATAGGTAAAATTTCCTGAAATCCATCGAATGTATATCTGTGTAATTTTATTATTAATAAATAAAATAGAATAATGTATGTGTGTTTGAGTGGCAGGGCGGCTGTGTGGTGTGTGGGTGGCACTGTGCTGTCGCTGTCATCCACTATTGTCCACCGCCTCAATATTCTTATAACGTGCACCACAGTCACAGTTACCAACTTAATTTTGATTTTGCTGCACTGGTGCTTCATATAACCTAATAACTATTTTGCGTTGTCATGTTGCAAATCTGGAGTGCGAAAAAAAATTTTCCCGCACTAGAGCGGAAAAGTGATTCTTTGCGTTCTGTAATCAGTGCAGCAATAGCCACTTTTCAACGTAACTGTAGGAAAAAATATTTTTTTTATAATTTCCAAATATTTTACACATTAACACCCTTCTTATTAGAGTTATCAAAAAATGTAAAATTCTGTTCTGATTATGCGGTCTACCATAGACATATTAATCTGAAGGTCTCCACGACCATTTTAGTGTAGAGTGACAGGTCCTGCATGACCATCTTCAGTGACAGGTCCCCCCCATGAAAGCCCCAAATACTGATTGGTGGATGTGGCCATTAGTGACAGGTAAGGTGGAGGTCATTGAAACAGCCTTCGTTGAAAGTATTGTGAGATGATTTCTTACCTATATGAATTTTTTCAAAGTCCTACAATGTGAGTCAGTTTCTCTCAATTATCTCGTTAATAAAGTTAGATTCTGAAAAATGTCATATGACATTTCTTATTCTCCTCATCGAAATATATCAATTACGATGGAAAATATTTTTTTTATTTCTTTTTTTTTTGAAATAATATTATATAATTTCCAAATATTTTACCCATTAACACCCTTCTTATTGAAGTTATCAGAAAATATCAAAGGACTTTTCTTATTCTGCAATCAGGATACATAATATTCATCCATATATCTTTCAATGATATTTTCAAAAAAAAATTATTTACAGTGAATTTTCTCAAAGTCCCTACAATGTGAGTCAGTTTTTCTCAATTATCTCGTTAATTAAGATAGATTCTGAAAAATTTTCATATGACATTTCTTATTTTCCTCATCAAAATTCATCGATTTCAATGGAAAATAATTTTTTAATTTTTTTTCAATTTAAAGTAATGTTATATAATTTCCAAATATTTTACCCATTAACACCCTTCTTTGGGTGTTTAGAAACCCTTTGGCCCTTTGGAAACAAGTTTGGGTGATTCAGCTTAGGTTTGGTGACCTTGAACATTGGAAACAAGGTCAAGGTTGTCCCAAAATTGGTAAAATCTAACTACTCATATTGAGGAAACATCGAAAATATTCAACATCATTGAAAAATTCAAGATGGCCGTCCTTATTGACATAAATTTTTATATCACATACTATTCAGTTATTGTGAGATATATCGGATTGGTTTTATCACCAAAGTGTTTAGAATTAACCAAACTATGAAGTTCGAGAGAATCGTCTCATTTCGACCACTATTTTCATGATCTATTCCACTTCAAAAACATGAAACATACATTTTTCGGGGACAATATTCCACTTTCAACCCTGTGAATGTATTCGCAGTAGACTTACACTAATGTTATTGGTACAGTGTTTTGGAATAATTTCCAAAGCTTTAAAATGACATCTGGGTTGGAGGCTGTAAGTCCATATTCCACGGCTGGAAAAAGAGAGAAAAGTACTGTTTGCAGCAGAAAACACGCTTTTCCCACCAAATGCCAATCCCAACAATTAGAAAACCGGGTAACTCATGACTCCTTGAAGGTTCAGACTTGGGAATGGTATCAATCTCTTTGTAATGATGTTTAGAGAGAGATTATCCATGATGGCAATCTCAAAAATGTTCGTCATCATGAAAAAACAAGATTGCGGCAAAAATATGTCGATTTTCAGGAAATTGTCTGTAAATCGAGGATATCAGGTCAATTCAGCCATTTGGAATTTTTTGGGGCTTTTGAAGGTTATAACTAGAGGCTTTTATGGAAAAATTTTATAAAACAAAAATTGTAGAGGAAAATTTGAAAAATATTTTCGTCTAAAAAAAACGGTTGAATATCTTGAACGGCTATTGAAATACAAGCGATATAGCAAAACCCTGAAAATTTTGGCGGCCATCTTGTTTCCGAGGTGTTTGCCTGTTATTTCGACTTATCATCATCACGATCTTTATTATGGTGGACCTAACGAATAAATTAAGAATTCTTCCATTGATGTTACCCGAAAATGACCATGGAGTGCCTTATTCATGAAACTATAAACTTATAGGAATATAGAGAAAGACTGGCTTCTCCAGACTTCTGTGTAATCACTGTAAGCTGATTGATTATGGATAATTCTATGGTCTGATTAATTCTATCTTCAGAGTAGATGATAAAATATAGTGAAAGTCCGGGCGTAAATGTCATTCCGTGGTCATATTTGGGTAACATCCATGGAAGATGTCTCAATTTCTTCGTTAGGTACTCAATAATAAGGATCGTGATGATAAGTCGAAATAACAGGCAAACACCTCGGAAACAAGATGGCCGCAAAATTTCCAAAAGTTTCCAGTCGAAATAATCATCATCACGATCCTTATAATGGTGAACCTAACGAAGAAATTAAGAATTCTTCACGGATGTTATCCAAAAATGACCACAGAGTGCCTTATTCATGAAATTTGCGCCCGGACTATGATATCGGAGTATGGAGGAATTCCTTTTCTTTTCATATTATCCTTAAAATGCGGAATTTCAAAAAAAACTTCATGTATACATCGACGTGCAGTTTAAAAAGGAATATTTCTGCCAAATCTCATAGAAATATATCAACGCGTTTGGCCGTAATTGCGTTACATACATACATACATACAGACAGACAAAGGACAATCCTAGTTAAAACATAGACCTCACTACGTTCGGTCAAAAATAGGTTAATAAGCATAGTTTTGAAAATTTTACTCTCATTTGAAGTGAGATTCACTGGAATGACAGCATTAGTTGGATAAGGAGCATCATTGCTAATCATACGGAAAGCTGCCAGTTTTGAGTGAATTTAACTGTAGTGACGTGGAGTGTGATTGATTCACAGTGATTTCTTGGAGTCGTTTCCAATCACATTTGCATCAATTAAACAATAAAAGACCCTGCAAAAATAAAGGCCCGCTAATCTTTGTTTAAGATCTTTACTGCTTATAAATTGGTTACGTGAACATTTACAGGAACTGACACTAGATTTGCACAAATATTTCAACCGTTTGAAGAATCATCCTCTGTCACATTTTCGATAAAAATCACAGCCACCCGATACAGAGGAGGCTGTGTATTAATACTTTAGTAAGTGAATAAATGAGAACTCATAACCAAAATGGTGGCTAGTCTTCACAGACCCTTGTTGTAAGTAGTTCTACTGATTGTCTGAAAGTCGCTTCAACAGATTGAGATTTCTAGTTTAGAGTAGAGAGCGAGCGTGTGGGAGGAGCATTGCGTGCCAGAAGAAAATGAAGAGAGAGGAGTAGCACCCCAAACAGGAAGGAAGCAAGATGCCCAACAGGGCATCCCCTGGGGGGGTTAGAGGGTGAAAGAACCCCTTCGGGGTCGGGGTCACATCCCAGCAACTGGGAAAAACGGAATCATGCAACATTGCTGCCAGTTTTAACGACTGGTGCTTCTCCCTGCAGTATCAACTAAGCTGGCAAATGTCGAAGTTTAATGCAGAAACAGGACAGTAGTTAATCATACCCAAAATTATTGTTTATTTCTGCACTGTTCTTGTTCCATATAAATACCGTATCTGCCCTTCAATTAAAACTTTGACCTTTAGAAGAACACTTGAACTGACTCTGCAGAATGAGGGCAACTTTCATTGCTGAATGAGGGCACTGTTGAATGTATCACGTTGTTGAAAGCTTATTTTCCCATTTCGCTTCTTCTTAAACACTGTGAAAAATATGGCTCTGTACCTTACAAGGATCACAACAGTGTCTTAACAGTGTTTTATTAATACTGGAGAAAATTTAACACTCAAAAATCACTCATACTATTAATACTCTGTATTTGATGATTTACTGAGTAGAAGATTCCTAATACTTGATTGAATAATTCATAGAATATTTATTGATAATAGTTGATTAAGTAGGTAACTTTCTCAATTTCAATGCTATTTTGAGTTGATGGATAATGATAGAGAATGGAAAAGAAGAGAAAATAAAATAAACAAAAATAGCGGAATCGAATGCTTTCATTACTTTTTACATAGAAGTGGAAAGATATACACTGCTTCCAATACAAATTCTAATCATCAACTGGAAATGATAATAATAATAATATAATAATAATAAAAAAGTGAGAAGAGAGAGAAAAAGACTGAGGAATATTATCAACAGATAGTAGGCAAATTACATGAGTAACAAATAAATGGAAAATCTGAAACAACATTTTCTCCAGTCCCGCCCTTCTTCAGACTTTTGTGATTGATAAAATTAATGTTGCTGACAAGTTGCAAGTGTATTGATGAGCTACTTTCTTCATATGGTTTTAAGAGACGCGCCTAGTTGAAAAATAAAACGTTTTAAAAAACACTTCTAGAAAGCGCGAGAATAAAGTGACTTAGGAGATGCGAGCACTAAACAAATTGAATGTAACAGTAACTCAGAAGATAGCAGAAGGTGGCTGAATGAACTACCAGGGCGTGCCAGCCCCAGTAGACAACAAGAGGTGGATGAATGACTGGTGACTAAGCCTCAACAGGAGGGCGTCAGCGTCAGGTCAGTCTCTGATAACAGTGTCGTGAAATTACTTGAAATACGGCAACAGATAACGACCAGCCGATAACAGGAGGCGGACAATTGGATGTGAGGAAAGAAAAAAGTAGATGAAGGAAGAAGATGATGGGGGAGAAAGAAGAACGAGGAGGAGGAGGAGGAGAAGGAGGAGGAGGAGGAGGAGGAGGAGGAGGAGAAGGAGTTGAACAAGGAAAAAGGCGAGTGGTTGAGGAAGGGGTAGGAGGAGAAAAGGAGAAGAGGAGAAGGAGTGAAGGTGGAGAAAAAGAAGAAAGAAGGAGTTGAGAAGAAGGAGAGAAGGAGGAGAGCAGGAGAAAAGGAAAAGAAAGATGAAAATGGAGAGGAGAAGGTGGAGTTGTTTATGTGAAGTAAGGATATGGAGTGCACTTTCTCTTTTGTTGAATGTCGAATTTTTGAATGACGATTCAGTATTTTTTCTGCTCATAACCACCTAGAAACTCATCAAATCAAACACTTGAATCATTATTCATTTGAAATGTCGTGCTTTTCAGATAATGCCGCACTTTCTTCCTTGGAAAATCGATCACTCTATCGTTTATCGTAGCATGTGTGAGCGTCTTGTCTGTTCAGAAATTGAGAGTGCATCTGAAAGTGATCTACTTTTACAGGTAGACATTTTTGCTAAAAAACTAACATGGGCAAAAGTATTTCACATCTAATTTAGAACTAAGGATCTTATCCGTTATGTGCCAAGAAATGTACTCCCTCCAATTTCTACTTTGGTGTAGTTCTAGTAGTTCTAATTTTCGCTACTAGGCTGCGTTACTATCGCACTTCCATCGTTTAGCGGGTAATGAGAATTCAATTTGAAATCAGTAAATGTATATAAATTGGAAGGAATCTTGAAAGGTTTTATCAGGGCATCAGGGGTGATTTCTACTACGGTACCATTGATACGGGTAGCCTACGAGTCTCAAGTTGAATTTCAAAGTTTTCTATTCATAAAATCCCGAAATTCATGAAATCCAGACATTGCTATTCATTAAAGTACCAACAACATAAATGCTAATCCATCTCATTAATGAAGTAATGGTTACTTACCAATATATTTCACAATCCATATTTTGCGGGCTCCACTCAGTATGATGTCTTTTGGTGTGTAGGCCTATGCCTGTCACTAAATGCACTTTTAAACCTATAAATATAACTGACTATCAATATAAATTAAACCTATACACACAAATTCGAACAACTATGGTACATCACTTTAAATCACTAAAATGCACTTTTCAACCTATAAATCTAACTGACATCTAATCTAAATTGAACCTATATACTCGAATATGAATGTTTATTGAGGGGGCCATTGCATACTGATGTGATTCAAAATTTGCTGAAAAAGATCATGGCCAGCAAACTTTCTTCGCCACATGAATTCTGCTAGGTACGGTTCCAGCATATTACGATTTGTACCGCATTGAATCTTATTACGATGCTTCGCTAGCCGCCAAGTACTCTCTATCCCCTGTGTGTGTGCTCCAGTCTGTGGGTTCACAAAATGTAAGCTGTGATTCACAGTTTCGTGGTTGTATTGTTCTGGAAGCCCTTGAATACCACGATAGGCTCTCCACTCATCACTAATTATTGTGGATCCTGCCCTCACGTGTTGTTGTATTATCGGTAGAAGTGTTTGCGCACTTCTATCTTCCACCGGAACTAGGAAGCACTCCCCTGTCTCCTGACACAGCCTCCCAAACACCCACTGCTGAGGCAACACACGCCCAACATGATTTTTTCTTCTAGAAAAAAGACTTTCGTCAATTTCAACTGCAGACCCAGGACCACCTATTTGGAGTGGATTCCGCATAAGGTTAACAGTACAAACCTCTCTCATAAGAATGCACCATTCAACCCTCGTGTTGTGGTTAATGTCCAGTTCATCCTCACAAAACTTCACACTGGCCATCTCTTTCGACCACCAATAGATAGAAAATACAATTTTTCTGAAGTTCAGCTTGGTGCCTTCCAAAAAAGTTCCTTTTCTAATTGATTTTTGCTCTTGACACCCGTCTTTTGTACATGTCCACCGATCGCGCTGTCCGAGTCTCAACTTCATGTCATGAAGACCGCGTTGACATTTTCTTTGAGGATGCAGAACGCCCTTCTCTTGAAGAAAATTTACTGCATGTTCCTCACTCGGAATTCTCTCTACTAAATTAATGAAGTTCATATTTACAGAAGAATGGAACTAAATTACTCAACTAAAAAATAGATTTCACACAGCACTCTTAACTTAGAAGCTCACGAAACTTTCAAAGCTTGTACAAACACCAGTTTCTATTGCAATAGAAATACCGTATCCACTTGCTAGTGCTACTCGATGGCAACTGGCAACTAACTGTATTCACCCTTCCGGAGACTCAAAAATACACATACATAAGCTTCCTTGTCATTTTGGTGTCGTTAAGGGATGGTAGTGGGAGAGGGTAATTGACCTGGCGAAAGGTGGTGGTCCATTGTATTCCAGTTGGGAAGGTAACGGATTCATAGTTATTTTTGAAGTCGGTTCCACGTAAATCATTAGTCTGCAACCAACAAGATAATAATGTCTTCTAAGCTTAGTGAAGGAGACAATCGCAACCCTCATTTTGGAATTCTCAATAACCCTAATTTTGAATTTTTCAATATTTTAGAATGGATAGTGAAGCGAAGCATGATATGGATGGATATAGCATAGACGACAAGCTCATAGAAAAACTTTTCCTATACTGACAGATTTTCAGATTGAATTATTTTTAAAATGCTCTTTCTTATAAAGTTAACAGTTGATCTATACAACAGTATTATTAATACACAGTATCATTAATATTCTTTTTATTTGTCGATCTGTATCTTGATTAGGTAGATTATAATTACAATAGGCGTAGACTAACTTACCCATAGATTAACCCATTTTTTGCCCACATTTTTAACACTAGAGAATGTCATAAAAGTATATGAAACTAGTTGTGTTTTATAGAATAATAACAAGGGTACTTGAGTGAGTTCCATGTTATGATGGAAGTATTGATTCATTCGAAAAAACATATAGCGCTATCCCTTTTTCATTTTCAACGTTGCCAGATCGTTTTTAACAATATAGAAATATATCCCTGTATCAGCAATCCTCTATAGAAGGCAGTGGCAAGGCAGAGAATCGGCAACGCTGTTCTCCTATCTTTCTCCACTGCCATTCTCACTTTGGAAATTTCTAAAATTGAATTTCTCATCTATAGTTGTATCATTACAGCCTTCAGTTGGTTAGATTAGTTAGATTTGGAATGATGTACCATAGTTGTTCAAATTTGAGTATAGGTTTAATTTAGATCAAAAGTCAGTTGTATTTATAGGTTTAAAAGTGCATTTAGTGACAGACATAGGCCTACACTCCAAAATACATCATACTGAGTGGAGCCCGCATAATATGGATTGTGAAGTATATTATTGGTAAGTGACACTTTATCTGTATTATCAACTATCAAATATTTTCACAACTTGCAAAAATTTTTTTCAAAAAAATGAATGTCTTTATTTTGTTAACATTACACCCTTGCTTCATTAATGAGAGGGATTAGCATATTTATGTTATTGGTACTTTAATGAATAGCAATGTCTGGATTTCATGTGTTTCGGGATTTTATGAATAGAAAACTTTGAAATTCAACTTGAGACTCGTACTCCTATCAATGGGACCGTAGTAGAAATCACCCCTGATGCCCTGATAAACACCTTTCAAGTTTTCTTCCAATTTACAGATTTCAAATTGAACTCTCTGTTGGAGCCAGCTCTAGTTTTCATTTTTCGTTTTTGAATTGGACGCGCGCTCCTCGTTCAGTTCGTATTTCTTTCACTTGAGTGCGTCGCGCTCAATAGCCGGTATGTTTTTTCTTTCAGCTCAGTCTTGCTTCGTAATAGCTTGCCTTGAGTCGGGAATTGATAATTATTATTCGTCGATCATTCCCAGAAGAAAATCGTTCTTCAAATTATTATTTTTTCGTTAATGTTAAATCGTACACCATAAACCTACGTTTGGAAGAGTGTTTGCCAAACTCCCTTTAGTTGAAAGTTTTAAACTATTATTTTTCGATTGGAAAGTTCACCGATCTATAGTCTTTAAAGACATTGTAAATATCTCGTCAGAAATATATGTGCAACGTTATATGATGGAAGCCGAATTTACCAACAGTAGATGACAATTAAGCTTGCCTTTTCACCATCCTTGATTCATCTCCTACCTCGGGGACACCTGAATACCTTACCTGGGAGTTGTAAGCTCAATAATATGAATATTACATTAGGTACTCTGCAGATTTTCGGTGAGTTGTTCTTTTATATATTCATTGCATGTACTTGTTTCTGTAGAGATATCACTTGTTTCTTTTCTATTCAATACAGTCCACTTTACATGAAAATTATTGATTACCAATTTAAAATCAATATAAATTTCTTAAAGTTGAACCTTAGAGTTTACACTCTCATTACCCGCCAAACGATGGAAGTGCGATACTAACCCTGATAAACACCTTTCAAGTTTTCTTCCAATTTACAGATTTCAAATTGAATTCTCATTACCCGCTAAACGATGGAAGTGCGATAGTAACGCAGCCTAGTAGCGAAAATTAGAACTACTAGAACAACACCAAAGTAGAAATTGGAGGGAGTACATTTCTTGGCACATAACGGATAAGATCCAGTGAAAAGCTATGATGATGATAATCTATATAATAAGAGAGAGTAGGGTTGTGTTTGTTCGTGTGCTCCGTTGGTTCGTTTGTTCGCATCAAAACATGTCAACTTGTGGATTGCATTCTTCTTCTATATAATAAGAGAGAGTAGGGTTGTGTTTGTTCGTTTGTTCGCATCAAAACATGTCAACTTGTGGATTGCATACCGGAAAAACGGGAATGATTTAGATCTCCAAATTTTGCACATAGATTCTAAAAATATCAATCTCGTGAACCTGGAAGCCCAAATTTTTATTTTCCTTCTAGATTTCTTCAGAATTAATGTTTAAATTTTCATCAATGGTACATTCGATTTCATTAAAAAATCACCAAATCATATGGTCGAAATTAAAAAAGGAACATCTGTTTCTATATTGCTTTCTACCTGAAAAACATAGTTTTGAAACTTCGTTTTCCTGATGCAATGTTTAGGCCTACACGTGGCATGGATTATTAATTTTTCAGCTAGAACAATTTTTGAGACAAAGTGCTAAATAAAAGTCTACAGTTTCATCAATGCTGTGTCGACAATATGAAAAACGCATGCAGTTAATATGTCTTTGAATGAAGGTGTTGTTATTTACATAAATAAATTATATTCTTCCATTTTTATTTAATTAAAATTTCAAAATTTTCCGAGCCCTGATAGAATGACTGACTCACTGTACAGAAATGAGGGGTATTTTGGCAAGCTGAGCAAAAAATTAAGATCTAAGATCATATGCACCTTTTCGTTATATCTTCAAATGAAAAATGAGTTTAGTGGGTTGTCAAAACTCCCTCTGAAAGGGAAACTATTCAACTTATTCTATCTTTTAGTAAAATAACAATAATCATCCATCCATGTATCATCTTCTATACTATAATAAAGTAAAGAACTGGATTATAAACGTAGCCTATACAGGTGTAAAGTATAGGGAAATTATGTTTGACGCATTATCACGTCAGAACTACTGGACTGATTAACTTGAAATTTTGCATATAGATTCTTGCTTAACCCAGGTTGGTTATAAACCAATTTAAAATTCTTCAAGATTTGATTACATCAAGTTTTCAGTTTGTCAAGTTTTCAATTATTTGTCATGCTTCCAGTTTGTATGGAAGCAGCAGAAGATTTCTCTTAAAAGGGAAATTAGAAGATAGGTATGATTGGGGATCCTTTTCGAATGATAAAAACAGGTTTTCCGTCACACCCAAATTTTTCCGCCATTTTGAATCCAACTTCTTTTTTTAATTGAAAGGTGGTCATACTGATTTACTTGAAATGCAGCATATAAATTCCTAATCAACCGAGGATTCTTATAGGCCTATTTTGAATTCATCTAGATTTCATTACGTCAAGTTTTAAGAAAGACCCTTGCGAAGCACGGGTTACCTGCTAGTAATAATATGTAATATTATTTAGAACAAATTTATTCTCCTTTTATATTATTATTCCTTGGGAAAAATGAACTAAACTATCGATTTTATTCAATCAAAATGTCTGATAATTTAAAAGATAAATTTCTACAATAATATTGTAGAATATAATGTAGGTAATGAATATAACTAAATATGAGTAAACATGTGGTAGTAAGAAATTTATGTGTTTTTATTTATACCTATTCGAGCGATTTCTGTATTTATATATATATATATATATCATTAAAAGGATAATTCATCCTTGGCTGAAACAGCTGTGGATAGTAAAAAAGTGAGTATGTGAAAAATCAAAATATCGCATCCCCAAAATTCATAAGATGACGTATAGCCAGCTGTGAAATATAACTCGATCATTTTAGAGAATTGTATTTGTTTATCAATAAATGAAAATAACGAGCGAAGCTCGGTGCCCCGATATTATCTATAAAAGTATCTATCCTATTATATTAAGTGAGCAATTTCTGTATTTATATATTTGGTTATTTATGTTCAATGGATCTCGAAATCGGCTCTAACGATTTTCACGAAATTTGGAACATGGTGGGTTTATGATATAAAAATTCGATTGCACTAGGTCTCATCCTCGGGAAAACTCGCTGAACGACATTAAAAGGTTAATTCATCCTTGGCTGAAACAGCTGAGACTTATTTCGTCTGTGGATAGTTAAAAAGTGAGAGAGTAAGTAAGTCTGTGGAAAATCAAAATATCGCATCCCCGAAATTCAGAAGCTAAATTCATTATAGCCAGCTGTAAAATATAACCACGATCATTTTAGAGAATTGTGTTCTGTTTATCAATAAATAAAAATAACGAGCGAAGCTTGGTGCCCCGATATTAAATAAATAAATAAATAAATATCTTTATTGTCACAGAATGTTTACACAATATAGACAACGTCATGTTTGGTAACTCTAGTAAATACAAGGCAAACATGAGCCTGCAACAACAAGCACACAAAGTCAATTTTACAAAGTTCAATACATCCATTACACTCTAAATTGGGTATAAATTCTATTTCCCAATCACTTATCAACTACTTATATATCATCTATCATATTGATTATATATATATTTTCCAATTTATAGAAAAATAGTCGGCTATTTTATATGGGGTTTCTCCTATTAAAGCTTCCTTTACTTTCAACTTAAAAGCACTTTTACATAAAGATCTTATAGTGGCAGGCAAATAATTATAAAGTTTCACCGCCATATAGGGATTTAGTTTTTGAGATGCACTGTGCTGATACCTAGGAACTCTTAAGCTATTTTCATTTCTTGTTGCATAATTATGGTGGTGTCTATCCACATCAAATTTTTCAATGTTAAAGTGTACATATACAACTGTGAAATAAATATAGAGAGCTGGGAATGTCATCACTCTCATTTTTTTAAACAAAGGTTTGCAGCTTTCTCGGTATTCTGCATTGCATAGGAGCCTCATTATCTTTTTTTGCAACCTGAGAATTTTAATTGTCTCAGGATTATTCCCCCAGATCATAACACCGTAACAAAAGAGGCTCTGTACATGAACATAATAAACCTTGAGCAATATTTCAACTTCTACACATGTTCTCAACCTTCTAATAAGATAAAGACCTTTTGAGACGTTTCTTATTACATAGTTAATATGATGATTCCATGTCAGGTGTCTGTCAATCCAGATACCAAGAAACTTGATTGCCACAGGGCAGCTACTGGGATCATCATTTTTTCTAAACGTGAAATAGATATCACTAATTTTGTCCTCATTCAATGAAAGGTTATTCGCCGAGCACCAATCTTTTAAATCAGTTGTGAAATTGGATAGAGCATTTTCAACTTCAGAATTTGTCTTACCTTTAACCTTAAAGCCAAAATCATCAGCAAACAAAAAGCCAGAATTAGATTCACTTGCAATAGAGTCAGGAAGATCATTAATGTATATATTGAAGAGTATAGGTCCCAATGAAGACCCTTGAGGTACTCCATAACTTATGTGTCGACCTTTAGAAAGACTACCATTTGTATACACAAATTGCGTTCTATTGCTCAAGTATGATAAGATAGTTTTAACTGAGGTTGTATCTAAACCATAATGTTTAAGTTTATTGCACAGAAGTTTGTGCTCTACAGTATCGAATCCCTTTGTCATATCGTATGACCTGAAACCAACACTCGACCCCTGATTCAAATCAGACACAACAGAGCTGATAAGAGAAGAAACTGCATGACTAGTTCCCCATGAATAGTGATTACTATTAATACTCAATATCGGGGCGCTGAGCTTCGCTCGTTATTTATTCATTGACATTTGATAAACCGAACACAATTCTCTAAAATGATTGTGGAAGTACTAACAGGCAAAGCCCAAAACTGTTTTCCCCGAGTTTTTATTTATACATTATAAATAGTCCAGAAAGTAGGTTATGTTCCATACACTTGAATTCAGGTTCAATTTTCTGTTCAAACATTTGAAAACAAATAATTTATAATTTAGATTTTATAAAAACCAAATTGAATAACAAAATAACACTCACTAATCACTTGAAATTGTCAAATAATGATCAACTTTGAAAATTATGATATACTCTAGTTTAGGAGGATTATCATGTCATGTCAACAAATCAGATTATGTTGATCAAATCGATTAAAAATTGTTTAGCCAGATAAAATCAATCAATCAATCTTTATGAAGGGGGAGAAGAAAGAGAGCCAAAATTAATTCAATTTATGAGGGTAATTTCATTTAAATGAATGTCATAGCTTTGTATCTTAGAAAGTCATTTTGTATTGTAAAGTCTGTCTGTATCGTATATAGCCAGTCAGTATTGGTATAGAGTCAGTAAAAGTCATGTTAATTTTGCAGTCATCAGGTGAGTCCCCCGCCCGCCAGGACCAGAGCCACAGCCTCCTCCTCACTTATTTCAAACAACCAATATTTCAATATTTTTTGAAAATTGGAAGACTTACAGCTGAAAAAATGTTATTTTCTCTCTTCTCTCTTGGGTTAACAGCCGTAGGGCTGGTTGGCAGCAGCTCTCCATGCTTTTCTGTCGTCCGCTTTCCGCTTCAGCTCGTAGTATGATCCACATCTCATATCCCGTAGCAATTGTTTCATATACTCCAGCCTAGGTCTTCCTCTCATATTCCTTCCCTCAACCATTCCCTCCATTATCCTTGTCAGTAGAGTGTCATGTCTGATGATGTGGCCAATCAGCTGTGCTCTTCTTTGCTTGATCCACTTCAAGAAGTTCCGGTTCTCTCCCACTCTTTCAAAAACTTGCTCATTTGTAATCATATCTCTCCAACTGATCTTCATCATTCTTCTGTAGCACCATGCCTCGAATGCAGCCAATCTTCTTTCCTCTCTCACCCCCATTGTCCACGCCTCACTTCCATATGTTGCAGTACTCCATACATACGTTTTCAACATGTTTTTTCTTACGTCGAGACTTATGTTTTTTGAGGTGAATAGATTTTTCTATGCCAATGTTATTTTGCGGAAATAATATTTTATAATTACGATATATCACTTGGGATAAGAAGAAGCAATTTGTTGTTGAGAAGGATCTAGTCAGCTGTATAGTTCTGATCCCAACTGTGGCTGCATATCTCGTGTTGTGAGAATGTAGAGATGGTATGAAAATTGAACCAAAATGTTTACTAGTAGTTCTGTGAACAGTAGACCTCACGCAGTATTCTCATCCACAAGTGCCAGATGTCAACTGTTTTAAATGTTAACAAACTCAGTTCACGTTTGAATTTGTATTCCATATGATATAATTCATCCAGATCCGTGATGATCTTTCTATCTGATGAAAATTAATTTTTTAGAATCAAAAATATTATAATTTTTCCAGCATCATTTGGTTTATTTGTTTATTTTTATTCACCTATTAAATTAGTTTTTTCGAATGTGAGAATATTGTTACTGATGGGCACGCATAATAATACCATGACTGCAAAACAAAATATTGAAACCAAAGACCTTAAAGCTGCGATTAGACCAAATTTATTAAGAAAATGTTAAATACTCAATCCTTTTAGATTATATTAGATTGAACATAACTTAAACACATGATGAACATATGTGTTTGTCAACTTCCGTTCAATCTAATAGAACCTATAAGGATTAAGTTATAAACATTTTGTTAATAACTTTGGTGTAAACCCAGCTTAAAGATGCATACCTCTTTAATGTCTTTGATTGAAACTATAGACCTGATAAAATAAATTAATACAGTAATAATAATTAGTACAGTAATACTTGTCAGCTGATTGATGATGAATAATTCTATAGTATGATTTTTACTCCAATATTGGCGTATGAAGGAGGCTCCTTTTTCCTTTTATATTATCCTTGAAATGCAAAATTTCCAAAAACCTTGTGTATACGTCAACGCGCAATTAAAAAAGGAACATACCTGTCAAATTTCATGAAAATCTATTACCGCGTTTCGCCGTAAATGCGCAACATATAAGTTAAATATATGAACATATAAACATTTGAACATTAAGAGAAATGCCAAACCGTCGACTTGAATCTTGGACCTCACTTCGTTCGGTCAATAAACATGAGTGAATAAATCCTTTATGTATAATTTTTTCAAGGGTGAAACTCTAATTTCTTGAAATAATAAAGATGAGGGGTATCTTCGACATTTACGAAAGCCAGCTTTAAGGGTTGCTTTTTGAATAATTTCTAGTCTTCTTAGATGGGTGCGGTAGGCTGCTCCCCATGCTAAGATGCCATATGAGAGGCGAGACTGTACAAAGGCGAAATAAGCTATTTTAAGATCGTTAAAATTGTGAATTTCTCCAAGCTGTCTGAATGCAAATATATATTCACGTAAGGATTTCAATTGGCAATCAATATATTCTATCCACTTAAGTCTGCAATTAAAAATGATGTCCAGATACTTATATGTAAAAACCCGTTCAATACTTTGACATGTGCACGATTTATTTAAAAAGTCATTACAATTATGAATTTTAAGATCCTCTAGATTGTAATCCGTTGAATGAGTTAATGCAATTGGCAGGAACTTGGTTTTAGATATATTTAGTGATAATATAATTTGATCAAGCCATTTTTAACAATATGTAGATCAGATAGAGCTCTGTTTTTGGTTTCAAGCCAAGTGCTTCCCTGAAGAAGTATTAAAGTATCATCAGCGAAAAGGAAGATTTCGCCATTCAAAGTAAATCTTGAGATATTATTGATATAAATTTGAAAAATCTGGTGTGGCGCACTCACACAACTTTCCTTGTCGTTATGAAAATTTATCAACTGACACTAGTGTTCCCGCGCATCTCAAGTCTACTATTCAAAGATCCAAGCCAGCTGGTGACAGGACAATAATGCTGAAGACACACAAAGTTTGCAATCTCTTCATAGTGAATGATTAAATAGAATCAACAGGTGCCAACAGTTTGCAATTGAAATAATAACATTTTCTCGGATTTCTAGCTTATTTTAGATTTTAGGTGAAAATGTTACTGAGCATTAATTGTAGAGATTTTCATGCTGAATCTTTTCCACTCGGATTTTCTTGTTTAAATTGTATCTAAAGCCTGATAATTGAGAATCTAAAATCAAACATTGCATAGATGGGGCGGAGCTCCTGAAATTTTTACAGATATGGTACCAGTTGATAGAGCTTATCAATGACTATTTTAGGTATAAATTTTATCAAAATCGTTGGAGCCGTTTTCGAGAAAATCGCGAAAACCCCTGTTTTTGGAAACATTTTTACCATTTTATCCGCCATCTTGAATTGCCTTAGATCGAAATTGTTTGTGTCGGATCCTTGTATTAATGATCCTTGTATCATTATCTTCTGTACTAGATAATGCTACAATAGGTTGCTTTCTTGAACACCAGGATATTGGACCTCCAGAATAATAGATGACAAATCCAGTAGTACTTTTTCTTGTCTCTACATCTCCAGCATAGTCTGAGTCACAAAAAGCAATTAAACTGTTATTTTCAATTCTAGAAAAGTACTTTACACCCTTATTCATTGTGCCCTTGATATACCTCAACGTTTGTTTTATGTTATCTTTGTCTAGTCCAGATGGTTTTTCTAGATGCCTGCTTTCAATATTGACTGCAAGTGAAATATCAGGCCTTGTCTTATTTGATAGGTACAATACACTATCAACTATTTCTCTATAGGGATAAGTATAGTCTGTTTTGTGATTTTCATTTTGGACACTACTTTGATTATTAATGGGAGTGTCAGAAACCTTTGCATTTTTCATATTAAATTTTTCAAGTATTTTATTCACATATTTTATTTGTTTCAAGCATATTCCTTCCTCATTTCTCTCAATAGACATTCCCAAGAAGTATTTTGGATCATAATCTACCTTGACCTCAAAATATTCACTTAGATTACACAAAAGATTTTTCATTTTCTTCTTATCACTACCAACAACTATTCCATCATCCACAAACAAACCTAAAATTACAGAATTATCCTTATTTCTAAAAATACATCTTTCAATGCTCAAACATTCAAATCCTTCATCTGTCAAAGCTTTAGTGAAACACTCATTCCATTTCAAAGGAGCTTGTTTCAGCCCATACAATGCTTTGTTGAGCTTAACAACTCTATTACCATCAAAACCTTCTGGTAAATGCATATAGATATCTTCATCTATTTCCCCATATAGAAAAGCTGTTTTTATGTCAAATTGATATATCTCATACCCTTTGTTGGCTGCAATACTAAAGATAAGTCTCAAAGCAGAATTACTTATTACAGGACTATATGTTTCTTCATAGTCTATACCCCTTTCTTGTTCAAAACCCCTAGCTACTAAACAAGCTTTATAACGACCATTTTCTTTTACTGCAAAGACCCATTTACTACTTATAACTTTAGAACTTACATTTTCAGAATCAACTTCCACCCAAGTTTTATTCTTAAGCAATGAATTTTTCTCTTCAACTATAGCTAAGTTCCACTTTTCTTTATCATACCCTGAAATAGCCTCTTTATAAGTCAATAATACATAATCATGAAATTTCTTTGGTATTCTCCTGTCACGAGTTGGTCTTATATTTTCTACTTCAGAAGAACTTATAAGATTTTCGCCATTCTCTGTCTGATTTTCAGGAATAGCTAAAGGTACTTCTACCTCAGGAATAACTACAGGTACATCTACCACAGGTTCAGTAATTTCTAAATCCTCTAAGAATTGCATATCATTGTCACAATCTGAAAAATCAATATTATTGTCACACTTTGGAGAATCAAACTCTACATCTAATTTATCATTACTATTTACAAAAACAATGTCTCTCAAAATTTCAATTTTCTTAGTATTATGAACACCTTAGACCCTATACCCTTTGGACTCTTCACTGTACCCAACAAATATCCCCTCCTTACGTTTAGCATCCCACTTCAATCTTTTCTCTTTAGGAATATGAACCCATACCTTTGACCCAAAAACTTTCAGTCCATTAATATTGAATGTTTCATTGAACCACAATTCAAAAGGAGTCTTTCCCTCTACTGTACTTGTTCCAGTCCTATTCAAAATAAAAACCGCAGTATTTACTGCTTCTGCCCAAAACTTCTTGTCAAGTGATTTCGCTTGTAACATTGTTCTTGCTGCTTCTACAATAGGTCTCATTTCCCTTTCTGGCCTGCCATTTTGCTCAGGAGTATAAGCAACACTTCTCTGATGGACAATACCTTCACTCTTAAATAGTTTATCAACCTTGTCATTAATGAATTCTTTCCCATTATCAGATCTTATAACATTTACTCCTCTACCTGTAACCTTTTTTGACATAGCAAGAAATACTTTTAATTTTTCAAAAACTTCACTTTTCTCTTTCAGAAAATACACTACTCTAAAATGTGAAAAATCATCCTTGATCAATAAAAAGTACCTAGATCCTCCCAATGACTTGATTTCCATAGGACCACATACATCTACATGCACCAGTTCACATGTTTGAGAAGTCTTACTTGTACTAAGCTTGAAAGAAGATCTATGCTGTTTTCCTTGAAAACAAGCAGTGCAATTATTAGGTTCAAAATCTTCTAGAAATTGTATATCATTCTTTCTCAATACTTTCTTGACTTGTACAATATTTTGATGTCCTAGACGTTCATGCCAAACTGACAGACTCTGTTTTGTGTTAAGGTTAGTAAAGTTAGCTACAGCTGGCCCACACTTATTATCTTTGAAACTGAATAGCATTACAAACATTTTACCCTGCCGTTTACCTATAACTCTGGTTTCATTATTTCTTATAAATTTCCATTCAATTTTATCTGATTTCATAGAATACCCCATATTTAATGCACAACTTACAGAGAACAAATTAAATTTCAAATCCGGTACAAACAAAACTTTTTCCAATGTTGTTGGAACCCATTCATGACCATTATAGCCATGCAATTCAATTCTGCCTATTCCTACAGCTCTAATTTTAGTACCATATCCTATAATGACCCATTGAGACTCTGTCAATTTTGAAAACTCTTTGAAGTAACTGATATTGTTACACATATGTTCACTAGCCCCACTATCTACCACCCAATCTATGTTTGATAACTGACCTAACATGGCAGCCCCTATGAATGCATTACTTTTCTTATCTTTCTCCATTTTAAATCTACAATTACTCATTACATGACCAGGTTTCTTACAGTAATAGCAAACACGATTATCATTCTTATTAGCTACTCTCTTAAATCTACAATTTTTCTTCATATGACCCAATTTTCCACAGTTGAAACACTTCATATTACTGTTACTAGCATTACTAGCAAGTGCAACCTTTGTATCTTCTTCCATTCTGTTCCTGATGCGTTCTTCTTCAATTAACAGTCTGGATAATAAATCACCAACAGTTTGTTTCTCCATTGGAACCGATTCCCATGCCGAAATAAAATGACTGTACTTGTCTGGGATTGTCATCAACACTTTGGTTATGATCATTTTATCAGATACCGTTTCACCTAGTTGTTTTAGTTGGTTGACCATTTCTTCAATCTTGCTAAATAAAGTTGAAATGTCCTCACCATCATACTTGTAAGTAAGGAAACGTTGTTGAAGTAAATGCACACTCACAGCAGACTTCTGCTCGAAAACAGCATGCAATTTAGTCCACATTTCTGCTGCCGTTTCGCAGTTTATTATATGAACTATCAAGTTTTCTGAGATTCGAGACACGATGTGACTTTGCGCTTTTGCATCCTGACTTACCCATTTAGTCGAATTTTCCTTAGGCTTTTGCACTGAACCGTCCACAATCTCGAACAGTTCAAAACCACAAAGCATCACCTTTGTTTGGAATTTCCATGCAGACCAGTTACTGGCTCCTTCCAGTCTTATAAAGTTAGACATATTTCCGTCCATGATGTAAACTGTAAACTTTTATCAAAATTATTGCAACAACCGTGAATGTCCACGTCTTACATACAAACTGTACTATTCTTACCACGAACTCGCGTACATAACCTCAAAACGAGTAACTTGTCTTTCTAACTTGCCCGCACTGACAAAACTTCATAGCGATCTGGGCCCATAACCTGTTGAACTTGGTTATTTACTCAATAATTACACGAGCCGTTATGATTCCTTATAGTTCTTTATTAATAAACACACAAGAACATTTTACTAGGCTACATCAGTGTGGGCTACCGACATAAACACACCATCATGATCGACTTCCTATGACTGACTCACCCACAGTGATACCAACAACCAACCAATAAAAATCCAGTTACAATTATTACATATTCAACAAACAGACTGAAGATCAATGAAGGGAAGACTAAAATAGTTCCATTCGGCAGAGGTGGACGAATACCTGCAGCAGTTGAGGGATTCTCTTTTTTCAATGGCAGCAAGATAGAAATTGTTAAATCCTGTGTTCACCTTGGATCCACTATTTCCAGTTCTTCTTTTGGAAACCTTTCTCTTAGAGCGTCCATTCGCAAGTCAAGGCTAGCCGCCGGTCATGCAGTTTCAACATTGGCAAAATCAAAAACCAACTCCATTTTTTGCATTAAGAAGATATTTATGGCATTGGTCAAGTCAGTACTACAAGGATTTTTCATTTGCCTCAGTGTACCAGTTGATCACAGATATAATTGGGCGTCCCAGTTGAAGTTGCTGCTGGAGGGTGTCAACAGGGGAGAGCTCATCTTCAGCAGAGATGTTCGAGAATGGCAGATGAATAAAAGGGTCATACTCCATGATTTCAAGATGAGGCTCAGAGTTCAAGATCTTGAGAGGTGCAATGGTTCTGCTTCGCTCCTCTTTGACGTCCTGAGAGGAGTTGATGAATCTGAGGCTGCTTACTTCGGTCTTAATCTGCCTTTTCACTGTATCAGGCTGATGATACAGCTGCAACTTGCCACGAGACGACAATTCAACCTCACAAGTAGGGGCAACATCCATAAGATCAGAGCCGATCAGTTGTGTTCCATCTGCAACTTGCAACAGCTGGAGTCAGTCGAGCACGTGCTATTCTCATGCCCTCAGTATGCAGCACCGCGAGCATGGCTCATTGGCAGAGTTCCGGCATTTGAGGAACTGGATCCTAGCCTCGTGATCCGCAATCACGCCACACTAACGATGCGAGATATGAAGATCTTATCGACTTTTGTGGAGCAGTGCTTGAAAATTCGCTCATTCTGTTTGAACGAGTAAGATGTGGATTTGACTGTCTAAAGTGCCAACAATGATTTGAGGAACTATGATTTTTTTTTCTTTTGATTGTACTGTGATGCGTGTGATATCCATGAAATTTTTCATTTAAGACATTATTGTCATGAACTCTTTAGATTAGTATGTGATCTATATTTTCTGTAATGATTTGTTTGCTTTTGTAATTGAATTTTGTAAATAATGCCAACCTGCTATAGGATAATTTCCTAAAAAGCAACTGTACTAAATAAAATAAAATAAAATAAACTACTAGTATATCAGTAAGCTAATTGAACCTTTTCAACATAACATACAATAGATTTTTCCATGCAAGACATACGGTAGGCTACAATACGCTTTATTGAATATTGCTAGAGTAAATAGGCCTACTGCAGTATTATAAAATGTCAGTCAGTATTATCTCAATAATTTTGAGCTAAATTCACAAGAGAATTTTCAAAATCTTTCCAGTTGATTAAATTGGGAGAAATATAGAAAATGTTAGGAATATCACATTTCTAGTCTAGTTTCAGCATAGCATTCAATGATTTAATAGTCATCATTCATTCTCCAATCGAAAAATAATAATTGCTAATAACTGACATTTTTAATTCATGAAAATTGAATTGATAAGTTTATATGTATAAATAATTATTCAAAAGAGATTGTTGAATATTGAATATTAATAACATGATTGTTAAAAAAACATGAATAAATTGAGTATTTTGTATACTTGAGTATTTTGAGTATTTTTGTATTTTGCATAAATGAACGCGCATGCGCGCAGTGTGTTAGTCAACAAATTATTAGCTCTCCGAAAGTATTATAATTTATATAATTGATTACTCAGTTAACTCATTAGTCTGTGTTCAGTGGTTGCAGTGAGTTTTCAAATTTCCATTGTTCTAATGGAATTAGTCATTTGCCGATGTGTTTTAGAATTGTGTGTGGTTGTTAAATTCTTTCTGCTCCTAACCTCAATATTTTGAAGCCGGCTGTAGTGCCTAACCTAAAAGTACAGGTGCAGACAGACTAACTTTCAGTCAGAGGCCTTTTACGGTTGTAAGTTGTAAGTGTAAATTGGACTTTGACCTCCACGTAATCGCTGCGAAATTTTTACAGTCGAAAGTAACAATATCCAATTAAATATCAATCCAATTATTGAGGACTGAATCTCCTCTCCTCAACGGTGTGTTAAGATCTCGTGCATCGAGGAAGCTCATTCTTTGAGACGCTATTCAAGCGGGGGTAACCTGTTGCACTGCGTTGCCTATCGAACGTTGAAAGTTCGTTCAATTTGAAACGGAAAGTGTTGACTTATATATTCTGCCTGCTACGGTGGTGTCTAATGTAATCTGTTATTACTTATCAGGATTTAGACTAGATATTCCACTATCATTGTCTTGGAGTGCATTATTATCTTGCTATAGCTTCTTGAACTAATGGGAGTCGTCAGATTAATTATAGGTACTTATTCCGTCTTTATAATAAAGATACCGTACTGTCCAATTCCTTCTTTAAACCCACTTTTCCTCACTGCAGGAGCTTCCCTTTTCCTGCCATGACAGCTCTCTAGGCATCTTCTAAAACCTTTCTGTTTCTTTCCTATAACTTTTTCTTTTCTATTCTTTTGAGGGATAAGGATGACGAGAACAAGAAGTAAACAAGGAGAGGCTACTGAAAATGCACAGCATCTTCTAGATAATATTAAGAATGATTTAATCAACCTTGAAGTAGCTGAAATAGCGGTTAATTTTCATGGCATCCATTCCGTTATCAGCAATAAGTACTCAAGTGATGCCATAATCGATTTAGTTCCTGAAGTCACATCACTATTAAATAAATTCGATGCTGCTATAAAAGTGAATAATGACTTGAAGTTAGGTCTCAATGATATGTATGAAGAAAATCTGTTGCTGATAAAGTCATTGGAGACAGAAAAAACTAACCGTAAAATGGATTTTGAAAATTCATTACAATGTGAGGAAATAGCAGAAGACGAGATCAAAACCTTGAGAATGGAAATAGAGAAATTAAAACGAGGTAGAAACTCCCAAAATATAGATTCAGACAAAAGTATATTGAAGCAGTTAGATTGTTTCATGGAAAAACATACGGTACTCAAACCGAATTTGACGACTCTTCAACTATGAACACTTTATCGATTATGCACAAAAAATCCATTGAATTTTTCAAGATGAATAATGACAGGCTTCAAAAGGAAATACTTGATCTTCAAGACGACATCTCAAACCACCGTAAACAGCTTTGCAGTGCTGAGGAAATTAACCGATCTCTTCAACAGAGTGTTCGGGAAATGTCAAATCAAATATCTTTTTTCAAAGATAGAGAGTCAGCAACTTCACCACAGTCAAATAGGCCTTCATCTGCAAATCCTGGAGCTTCTAAAAAACGGCCAATGAAGATCAGACTGTATGCAGACAGCCAAGGAAGGGATATCTACAAGAGCTTCAATAAACCTGGAGCTCGCTTCAAGGATGTAGCAGAAGAGAGCAGTCAACTGGACGACGACGATGTACTTGTGTTCTTAGCCGGTACGAATGATATCGCCTGTAATGAAAGGAAGCAATTCAACTCTTCTCTTCGCGATAAACTACGAGATCTACAGAACCGTCGTGCGCGTAATGTGATAGTTTTCTCGGTACCTCACAGATATGACTTACCAGACTGGTCCGCTATAAATAAAGAAATAGAGTATGCTAACAGAGAAACCTATAATTTATGTAAACATTTTAGAAATGTCTCCTTTGTAAATATCACGAACGTAGGAAGAAGATTTCATACTTCCAATGGTCTACATCTTAATTCCTTGAGAAAAAAATATGTTTGTGATAAAATCTTAGAATTTGTTCAAAAAATAGCTTGTAAGAACGAAAATTCATCTCAACCAATTCCTGTTGAGTATCATACGGACTTTTTTTTAGAAATTTGTCAGTAGATTACCAGTCATGCATTGGGGAATTGTCGAAACGTAAGCGTAGTTCTGAATGTGTTAAGAATAATTATGTTGATAGTCAGCCTGCATTTAATGATCGACCTCTTGATAATTATGTAAGTGAGCCTATGAATGGGATTGATCATTGCCATACTATTATTAGGCAAACCTCAGCATTCAAAGTGGGCTATCTTAATATTCAGGGTATTGTTGGAAAACATGTTGTTCTGAATGAATTTGCTAATGATAACTTGTTTGATTTGCTGTGCTTGAGTGAGCACTAGTGCAGCAATGACGAAATTCCTTTTAATGTATTAGATGACTTTCAGCTTGTAAATAGTTTCAATAGGGAGCAACATATCCATGGTGGCGTAGCAATCTATACTAAGAGAGCATTGACTGCCACTAGTATTAAATTAGATTTAGCATTTTTGTGCAGTGAGATGCATTTTGAAGCAACAGGTGTTTATTTCAAAGATTTGAAAACTGTTGTCGTAGCTCTTTACAGATCACCCAATGGTGATCCTCAAATCCTCTTAGAAAAATTGGAGGATTTGTTCCACTTCTTTCTCAATCCTCAGTGGAAGAAATTTGGTATAGTAATGGGTGGCGACATCAATGCGGCTTTTGATGTAACAAAAGATATTCGCAGTGTAAAGGAGTTTAAAAATCTATTGAGACAATTCAACTATAATTTTACAAACTGTAAGCCCACAAGAGAGACTGCCTGTCTGGATAATATTGTCACGTTATTCTTTATATAAAATAACGATTAGCCTCCTGCTTGGCATCAGTCGGTAAAGCATGAGATTTAATATAATTAGGGCGTGGTTTTTCTAATAGTATTCAGTCTTAAAAAATCTTGATAGGCCTAGATATGGGCTTCTCCAATAACTCTTGTAATTCAATAATAATAAATATATATATATATATAAATGATACTTATACTAGAGAGATGAGGAATATAAAATAAATTGCACACCATGAAAATTTTACACATATATTGTACAAATAATGCAAAGATCAGTCGAGGCAAAAAATATATATAGAGCGATAAAAAAATATAATATAAAAATAGAACAATATTTGAAATCAATAAAAATATCACAGGCTAACTTTATATTCTAGATTTATGGCACGAATCATTACCATGTGCCTTTATCTTGAAATCATATGCAATCTTTGGCATGTAGCTGTGACGTGTACTTGCTAATACTTGTCGGCTTGGATAATTCAATCATAAATATGTGCTCTAAGATCAGCTCGATAAATTAGCCACTAATAATCCAAATATATCTATATATTAAAATCTCTAGTATTTAGTAGATCTATTTGTATCGAATATATATTTTTTATCTCAGGGTGCAAGATTCGGCACCTGACGGAATAGGTAGAGCCATTCATCTAGTGAATTAGAACTATGATAAATTATCGCAAATTGTATTGCAAAAAATTAAATATTGTATGCATATGTTTTAATAGCCTAGATTTCGTACTTCTTTGATTAAACAGAAATTTCTAAAATATTGATCTATATATTTTTCTTTCAATTAGATACCTTTAATACTAATTTTTACTTGCGCAAGTATTAATCTTATTAATTTCTTAATTTATAATAACCCTTTCGGCGAGCTAGCTTTGATCATCAGATTATTTCGAAGCACTAGGGCGCCCATCACTAAATTCAAATTTAAATCACTCACGTGTCGAAAATCTTCTTGTAAGCCGCCGATGTCGATCCAACTCCATGCGGTCCGAGAATATGGTAGCCGGAATCGTCTCCTCCAGGGGTTTATAAATTTAATAAAAATGAAAAATGACTTCTGCTTCACAATAGCATCACGAAGTCTTTTAAGAAATTTAATAATTTACTTTAACTTTAATTTTTACAAAATTATTAATAAGGTACTTCGCTCTAAAATATTTGGGGTCCTCTTATGGTGGCATCTGGCTGGCGAGTCTGCTGGCGAGTGCTGGTTCTTCCTTCTCAAGTTTTACCGATCCTCTTTCCGACTTTCAAATTAGCATAAAATTTAAATATCTCAATCCTCCGCCATTAAATTCAAATAGATCTTACAGAAAATGCCAAGATATTGCTTAGATTATATGATTAATAATTTCTTTGCATTCGAGCCATATTGATAACATAGATTACACAAATTTTTACACGAAATCTACTACAATTATATAAATATATATAAATATTTTTGAATCGGCCTACAGTTGCCGCCTATTAACTGCCGTTTTACTATTGGTGCATGCAAATTTTATTAGGTATTCATGCGCCTGGTAACTCTTATTTCCTGAATACATTAAATTATTTTTATTTGGTTTTTTATTTATGCTCTTTGCATGCTAGTTAATATTATATATATTAATATTAATTCCATGCTAACTAATAATTAGCCACGTGGACGGGTGTTTTCTCACATTGCACACCGTCTGATTGCAATAAAGCTCTGCCAAGGGGTTTTGGTCAGATTCTACGTTCTTCGGTTTGATCGATCTCTAGGTCACCGATCTGTGAATACATCTATCTAACCTCAATCTTCAAATATTTTATAAATAATATATTTATGAGTAGTAAACTTTCTTCAAATCCTTTTTAAGTTCTTGTACCATTTAGCCAGAACAAGCTGATGCTATCTTATCTTGATTATTATCTGCTTGGCGATATTAGCCAATTACTTTATTTTTAGACCTATTATTATTTCTGTTAGGGCTTTTTATCTACCCAAATTTGATACCTTTACACACGCCCCTGGGTTTGAATTCAAAATATTTGAGAATCACAATGTTTTTAATGAAAACCCACCCTTCAAATACACTGATATACACTATACTTTATTTATAAATTATACTCTCCTACTTCTATCACATTTCGCAGTCATATTTGCTGTATCTCCTTTATACCTTTATCAAAAACAATAACAAATTCTCCTCCTCAACACACATAAAAATATCATAAATATAAACTTCTAAACGCACTCCTCCTGACACCATTTACAACACAGTAATTTTTGAATTCGCCGCTTGCAGGGCTGCCAACTTAACTACACACATTTCATAATTCTCATAAATGATTCCTTTTAGACAATAATTTCGATTCATAAACTTCTGGGCTTATATCTTATAGTATTTCTTAGGTCTTAATATAAATAATTTTCTATACATCAGGTACAATACTTTCTTTTGCTAATGGCTCTTTGGTTTTGGTAATTGGTATTCACTTTAAATCTTTTCAGGTAACAAACGTGGCATAATTAAAAGTAATAAATATAAAAACATATAAATAAATATCGACATTAATAAATATAATAAATAACAATAATAAATAACTCTTTGGGTACAGTAATTCTTTTTATAAACATATGTTCAACAGATATTACATTCATTTGATTTGGGCGGCTTTGGTCAGCTGTTCGCTGTTCTACAATTCATAGTGTTTCATGTTACATCAGAATTTGCTATCGACTTTCATAACTAACCTAACTGCTCGATTTTTTCTCTTAAAAAGGTAATTAACAAATTTTAATTTTATTATCCCCGCTTGTGTCCTTTTTTATCTGATGTATATAATTTAATTACATATTTAAAAATTGTTCTTTTCTTTATTACAGGCTTCTAACGGCTGGAAGGAGTTAAAACATTGGATTGTTGCCACGAGGTCCTATACCAATTTTAAATTTATTAAGGAAGGTTAGTAATTGGCTTGATAGTGTTGTTTTCCTTTGACTTCTTATCATATTTATTTCAAATTCTGTGATATGGCTTAATATTGGCTACATTTTCCCACCAAACAATGTGCGTGTTCTCACTCTCTTGTAACTGAACTGTGTTATGCTGCAATATGGCTACTATAGTGAATGGCCCTGAATAAATTAAAAAGAATTTGCGAGTTACTTTTTCTAAAGCATTTGATAACCTGTGGCTCTTTACTAAAACTTCATCTCCAATGTTATATGAAAATATTTTATAGGCTCGGTCGTGGAATCTCTTTCTGCTATCTGCCTTCTGCTCTAGCTTTAACCTTACCAGATGATGGATATTGGGGTTTGTTAACTTACTCACTTCTGATCTTGGAAAATCAATTAATTTTTCGATAAATGTATTATTCCTTTTACCGAATATGATCTCATAAGGCGTACGACCGGTGCTTTCATTTAGGCTATTATTATAGCATTCTTCTAAAAATGGTATATACCTAACCCATTGTTGGTGTTTTTCATTACAGTACGTCCGCATAAAACGAGAGATTTCTGCCATACGTCGCTCCACTGGGTTAGCGCTGGGGCTGTAAAGAGATGTCCTCGACCATTTAATATTAGCCAGGTGAAGTATTTCTTTCCACTGCTTGCTACAAAAATAGGTTGCGTTGTCTGATAGTACTCGTTTGGGCTTTCCTACTTCACTTGTCCATCTTTCCGTTATGCATCGGGCCAAAACTTCTCCGGTCAATTTGCCTATGGGAAATAGCATGGTATATTTTGAAAAAACACATGTAAGAACGAATATGTATTTTTTTCCGTATTGCGCCATGGGCAATGGACCATATATATCCGCTGATATCAATTCCAATGGTGCGCTGGGGAGAATGGGATTCATTTCACCTCTGATATGGTATCGCGGGTATTTGGCTTTCTGGCATATATCGCAAGCTTTCACTATTTTGGCCACTTTTTTATGCATGCTTTTAAAATAACAGCTTTCTTTTAGTAGGTGGAGGGTCTTCGTAGTTCCAAAATGTCCAATGCGTTCGTGAGCTTCTTTTATCAAATCTGTTTCCATATTAGCGGGGATAATTAGGCGCCAGTCGTAAGTATTTTTAGCCGGTCGGTGGAACATAAATCCTTTGTAGCGGGTATACTGTCGCAGGTAGTCGGGCGGTTCGGCAGCTCCTTCTTCCATCAGTTCACGGATCCGGGACAGTCTTGGGTCTTCATATTGGGCGATACGGATTCTTTCAGGTGTTAACATGGCGGTATGAATTCGTGGTTGGATATTGGGAGGATACGGTATGCTTTCTCCACTTTTTACGGCAAAACATCTTAGATTGGTATCTTGACAATATGTAGCGTCTATTTCTCTGGATAGAAAGTCGGCTCTTGACGGTGCTCGGTCCTTCGTTGTTAGGCTTAATACCTCCATACACTCCATAGCATTTTCCATTCCGTGGATACCCCACTCCCTCGGCACGCCTTCCATGTAGTGAGCGAAATGTACCTCAGCGATTCCTTCAGTACGTTTCTTCAGATCAAGGGGTACTATGACTTCGTATGCTTCGGTTTCGGTAAATGCATGAAATTTCGAGGTTTGGAAATTTAAACAGGCCTGGAAGTGTTGTAGAAAATCTGTACCTATTATTATGTGCGGACCGGAAACAGGTAATACAAGAAATGTATATGCGAATCGTTGTTGTTGAAGATTTATTTCCAGTAAACATTGAGTAGTTATATGTATTCGCCGTCCTGGACTGATACCTGATACATATACGTTGGTTAACGGTAGAGTAGCTAATTTTGTTTTTTCTTTCAGACGTTGGAATAAGTCTGTTTGTATGAGGCTACACTGTGAACCACTATCTACTAATGCTTGAACCTTCATTCCATATATTTCTATATCGATATACGCTTGCATTTGTATATCCGGTAGCCTGCTTTCTTTTTCCGTTTCTTCTAACAAAGTCTCCGGTAGATCATTTCTGAATGTGGTGTATGATGTTGAGATGTCTTGTTTTTCTTGGTTTGTTTCACTTGAGTTTGTGCTTGCTGTATCGGGGGTATCATATAGTCATGGTTTATTAGCTGTAGTTTTCTGTATGTCTGGTGGCGGGTCGTTGGGTGTTGGGTTCCGGGTTTTTTGTTGATTCAAACCTATTGCATGTGCTAGTGTATAGTTTGTACTTACTTGTTGAGGTGGTGGTTTATAATTTCTGTTGTAACTGTTTTGTGTATTATTATTATGTGAGTTTAATCGATCACGGCCATCATAGTGATTCCTACGATTGCTCTGCTGGGCATAGTGGTTGGTTGTACGATTTTGAAATTTTTCATTATTCCAATTACCATTTTGCCTGTGCTCATAGCGGCGTTCAAATTGGGGAGCAGATCGGTAGCGATCATATGATACCGGTTCATAATTTTGGCTGTTATGCGGATTAAATTTTGAATTATGCTGATTTGATGCGTATCTCTGGTCTGAGCGGTGGGTTGATATTGCCATTGCAGACTGTATGCCATATAAATGATTAATTAGCTGCTTGCAATCAGTAATGGGTTGTGTGGCGAGTGCCATTCTAACTTGATACGGTAGCTTCTTTAAAATAATGCTTGCTAACGCCGATTCATTAATGGGCTCGCTCAATTGAGAATTTTTAAACTGTAGGGCAGTGACGAAAGTGGTACATGCACCGTCTAATTTAGGGTTGAAATCGCATGATATGATGTCCGCTAGCACGTCCAACTGTTTACTTCTGCTCCAATACTGTTCCAGGAAGACAGCGACAAACTCATCCAATGATGTAAACTCATGGGCTCTACTCCGAAAAAACATCAGGGGTTCGCCAATCAATAAATTAGTCAAACGGAGACGCCAAAAATTCCAAGAGGTAGGTGCAAGAGTTTGTACTAATTTTATCTGATCAATGAATGGTTGAGGTTGCAAATGGCGATCAGTGTTATCAAATTTTCCTAGTCCTTGTAATATACTATGTACGTTGAGGTTGTCTGTTTGAATTCCTTGAGGTTGTTGTTGAATATGATTTTCCAATGCTATTATTTTTTCCTGTGTTATCTGCCATTGACTATCATGTGTAATTTTATTTGCGTTTATTTCTTGATTTAGTTGAGTCAGAGTGGATTTCTGAATTAGTAGAGTTCCATTTAAAGCTTTACAGGTTTCAGTGTTTTGATTGATGCTACCTTGCAGTTGGTTCATTTTTGTGGACATATTAATCTGTTTGTTTTGTATTTCTTTAATATTGTTAATATTTTTGTCAACTGTAGTTGTTAAGTTTTGATTGGCAACGGTAATTTGTTTGTGGATTTCTTGGTGGCAATCGGCCTTAATGTTATTTGTTATATCCTGAATAGGTGTAGTGATTTGTGTATTTAAGTTGTCTATCCTTTCATTGAGTTCACATGTAACCGTATCTAACCTTTCCGATAATCCTGCCGTAACTTTATCTTGACTTTCTTTTTGTAGGGTTATCATTGCTTTTAACTCTTCCCTATGACTCTCTACTTTAGTTTCAATATTATCCAACCGTTGTTCTACTGATTTTATAGCGCCTGTGGTCTCTTTCATGCCCTGTTCCACTGTCTGTTTATTTTCCTCTTTTACTGTAGCAATCTCCTTTTTAATTTCCTGCATCATACTATCCATTGTTTTTTGTAACATAATGTTGAAAGTGCTACTCGTTTGTTCCATTATTACCTTTTGAAGCGGATCTAGTTCTGTGGTTGAAAACATACTCTGTTTGCCCAGGTGTGACTCGGCCTCCGGCGATGCGGGTTCTGCAGACTGCTCCTCGCCCCCTTCAAAATTGATCTCTACTATCCGTTGATTCAATGGTGTGTCAGCGGCGTCGATTCGAGTGGAGGATAGAGGTTGCAGACCTGGTGGATCGAAAATTATCGACCCGACGCTTCCTGGTTCCCTTTCTCGTGGCGTATTGGCATCTACCGTGGTGGGGTTTGATGTGCTCGGAGTCGACAAAGTGGGATCTGTGCAACCGCCGTACATATATGAAACTTCAGAGTTTGCGGGAGTGTGATTCATTATGTCAAATGTGATAAATGCTAATTAAACAGTGATAAAAATGATAAGCGAAAATGCTTAAAAAAGAGACACAACCGGGACTTACAGTGAACAGTGATGTGTAATGTGTTTGGATACTCTTACAACCAGGTATTTATACTTAAGTTTTTTACAATGCTCTAGCGCCCTCAATGTTTTGTTGATTTATTCTTGGCTAGTTTACAGGCTGCGACTTATTTTCCAACCGGCTTAAACACCTAATATATTTTTGACTAGAAAGTAATAGCAGTTTAGGCTTATAAAATATAATCTCTCTCTATAAACATGTAATTTTTCACAGTACTAATAGTATAAAATTTTCTTTAAAACATATAATTTCTCTCTATTTAAAGCTCTTGTTTCCCCAAAAAGTAATACAAATATTCCTTCGCCAGTTTTCCTCACAACTCGTATAAGTTATCTATAATTTTCACTATGGTTATTGACCTAATTTCAAGTAATTATTCAATGAGCTTGGCTCTCATCATCAGTCCCACGTTGGCACGACATGTATTTATGTCACGTTATTCTTTATATAAAATAACGATTAGCCTCCTGCTTGGCATCAGTCGGTAAAGCATGAGATTTAATATAATTAGGGCGTGGTTTTTCTAATAGTATTCAGTCTTAAAAAATCTTGATAGGCCTAGATATGGGCTTCTCCAATAACTCTTGTAATTCAATAATAATAAATATATATATATATATAAATGATACTTATACTAGAGAGATGAGGAATATAAAATAAATTGCACACCATGAAAATTTTACACATATATTGTACAAATAATGCAAAGATCAGTCGAGGCAAAAAATATATATAGAGCGATAAAAAATATAATATAAAAATAGAACAATATTTGAAATCAATAAAAATATCACAGGCTAACTTTATATTCTAGATTTATGGCACGAATCATTACCATGTGCCTTTATCTTGAAATCATATGCAATCTTTGGCATGTAGCTGTGACATGTACTTGCTAATACTTGTCGGCTTGGATAATTCAATCATAAATATGTGCTCTAAGATCAGCTCGATAAATTAGCCACTAATAATCCAAATATATCTATATATTAAAATCTCTAGTATTTAGTAGATTTATTTGTATCGAATATATATTTTTATCTCAGGGTGCAAGATTCGGCACCTGACGGAATAGGTAGAGCCATTCATCTAGTGAATTAGAACTATGATAAATTATCGCAAATTGTATTGCAAAAAATTAAATATTGTATGCATATGTTTTAATAGCCTAGATTTCGTACTTCTTTGATTAAACAGAAATTTCTAAAATATTGATCTATATATTTTTCTTTCAATTAGATACCTTTAATACTAATTTTTACTTGCGCAAGTATTAATCTTATTAATTTCTTAATTTATAATAACCCTTTCGGCGAGCTAGCTTTGATCATCAGATTATTTCGAAGCACTAGGGCGCCCATCACTAAATTCAAATTTAAATCACTCACGTGTCGAAAATCTTCTTGTAAGCCGCCGATGTCGATCCAACTCCATGCGGTCCGGGAATATGGTAGCCGGAATCGTCTCCTCCAGGGGTTATAAATTTAATAAAAATGAAAAATGACTTCTGCTTCACAATAGCATCACGAAGTCTTTTAAGAAATTTAATAATTTACTTTAACTTTAATTTTTACAAAATTATTAATAAGGTACTTCGCTCTAAAATATTTGGGGTCCTCTTATGGTGGCATCTGGCTGGCGAGTCTGCTGGCGAGTGCTGGTTCTTCCTTCTCAAGTTTTACAGATCCTCTTTCCGACTTTCAAATTAGCATAAAATTTAAATATCTCAATCCTCCGCCATTAAATTCAAATAGATCTTACAAAAAATGCCAAGATATTGCTTAGATTATATGATTAATAATTTCTTTGCATTCGAGCCATATTGATAACATAGATTACACAAATTTTTACACGAAATCTACTACAATTATATAAATATATATAAATATTTTGAATCGGCCTACAGTTGCCGCCTATTAACTGCCGTTTTACTATTGGTGCATGCAAATTTTATTAGGTATTCATGCGCCTGGTAACTCTTATTTCCTGAATACATTAAATTATTTTTATTTGGTTTTTTATTTATGCTCTTTGCATGCTAGTTAATATTATATATATTAATATTAATTCCATGCTAACTAATAATTAGCCACGTGGACGGGTGTTTTCTCACATTGCACACCGTCTGATTGCAATAAAGCTCTGCCAAGGGGTTTTGGTCAGATTCTACGTTCTTCGGTTTGATCGATCTCTAGGTCACCGATCTGTGAATACATCTATCTAACCTCAATCTTCAAATATTTTATAAATAATATATTTATGAGTAGTAAACTTTCTTCAAATCCTTTTTAAGTTCTTGTACCATTTAGCCAGAACAAGTCTACCATCAATGCTATTGACTCCATGATTAAAAAGGTACTCAGGGCTTATGAGGATAAAAAATATGCTCTGGCCACATTTTGCGATCTCAGTAAAGGATTCGATTGCGTGGATCGCGATGTGCTTCTGAGTAAACTGGTTCATTATGGCATTGTTGGTAGCAAATTAAATAACATTTTCGCCTCTTTCCTCAGTGACCGAAAACAAATTGTTTGCATAGGAAAGGAAAAATCTCAAGTGAATGAGATAAAAAGTGGGGTTCCGCAGGGATCGGTCTTGGGTCCATTATTGTTCATATTGATGATAAATGATCTGCCACTCTGTACAAGCAATGCTGATACTATAATTTATGCGGATGATATAACTTTTATTAATGTAAGCTCAAATTTCGAAATCCTCCAGAATGAAGTTAAGAACAGTTTGTCTGAGGCTTCAAAGTGGTTCAGAGCCAATGGTTTTTCACTCAATGAGGATAAAACTCAAGAAAATATTTTTAGCTTGAAGAGTTTACCTATGGAGAGCCGTTTGGGTAATGTCAAATTTCTAGGTGTTTTTATTGACAGCAAACTTTCATGGGAGCCTCACATTAAATATATTACTTCCAAATTATCCAGAGTGGTATACTTGCTGAGAAATTTGATAGGCTGTGTCCCCACGTCTTATGTCAGATCAGCATACTTTGCTTTTTTCCAGAGTGTAATCGCGTATGGGCTTTTACTCTGGGGGAATAGTCCACATGTTCAAGATATATTGATAATTCAAAAAAAAGTTATAAGAATAATCACAAATTCTGAAAGATTGGCTCATTGTAAACCGTTATTCGCTCAAATAGGTATACTGACAGTAATAAACCTGTATATTTTTACTTGTCTCCTATATACGAAAAATAACTTGCCTAATAATCTGCTAAGGAGAAATATACATTCCCACAACACTAGGAGTAACGGAAATATAGAAATACCTTTCTGTAGGCTGACTAAATCTCAGGATGGCTATGAAGTTGTTGGAATGAGAATGTTTAATAAATTACCACATGAGTGGATAGAAGCTCCATTTCAATTATTCAGAAATAGGCTACATAGCTGGTTAATTGGAAATCCTTTTTATAGTGTGAAAGAGTTTTTCGAATTTCAACAAATTATTCTTTAAGATGAACTATTTTATACTATTATTTCTAGTATTCATGTTATTTCTTCTATGTAATATTTTAAGTGTATGTTATTTTGACTGGTGTTTCTTACATTAACCCTCCATGTTATAATATAGGTTGACTATGTTTGCTAAACAATAATTTCTGACGTTGTCCATAACTATTGTAATGTTGAGCGGCAATAAAATTATATTTATTTAATCATTTATTTACTGTTTTGTGATTTCAAGTCAAAGCCAGTTATTTATACCATTGGAGAATGTACTAGATCTGGAAAAAGTGACTGTTGTAGTGTTGCTAGTAATTTCCCGGTTCTTTATAGGTCCATTAATTTATTTCCAGGCAATTCACAGTTTTGAGACTTTGGGCACTGATAAAATTTGAGAAACCTTCTTCAAACCAATGAATAAATTTAATTTAATCAGGTAGGCTACAGTTGAAGATGAAGTTTATAGTATCAAAATAAGCACTGCTTTAGTATAATATTGAAATATTTATATATTCGAGAATATGTATGCAATAATTAATTTTTTAATGTATTGGAAAATAATTTCTATATTATTATATCATAATATTGTCTCATGAAAATATTCAATTTTTTTAACTGAAACTCTATTACCATAGTTACTACACAACTTCCAAGTTTAACAATCCGCTTTACCACCTCACCATTCTTTTATCTAACTAATATTACATCATGTTTATATCATTATTATTTTTCAAACTTTGTAAAATTCGTTGAATAATTATCAATATTTACTCTATACCCCCCTCTCATACATACACATCTGAGGTTTTGTCTATATTTGGTATTGTATGAGTGGAACAACTCTCCTGTATTGAACCTATCTTTATTCCTATCAATAAAACAAAGAGCCTCTAAAATATATACACCTGGTAGTGGGAGAATCTTTAACTCTTTGAAATAATCTTTACAACTTGCTCTTATAGATTCACCCACTATCACTCTAACTGCCCACTTTTGAATCCTAAATATATGTATTGCATGAGTTGAATTGCCCCAAAATATAACACCGTATGAAAGATGTTTAGATGTTTAGATGTTTAGATGTTTAGATATTTAGATGTTTAGATGTTTATATGTTTGTATTCCACCGGATCTCGAAAACGGCTTTAACGATTCTCACGAAATTCAGAGCATAGTAGGTTTATAATATAAAAAACCGATTGCACTGGGTCTCATCCCTGGGAAAACTCGCTGAAGGACATTAAAAGGATAATTATTATTCATCATTGGAAAAACAGCTGATAATAATTACTTCGTCGTCTGTTGGTGATGGAAGTGAGTGAGCGAGTTCATGTGTGTGAGACTGTGTCAAAATTATGACTCAGCTGTTGAACCTTTGTAATCATTTAATCAGGTACTTAGTGCCGGTTGCAAAAAAGTCGGATTTTTTTTACAATCCTGATTAATTCCTGTATATCCATTTTTTTGAAATGGTCTTATCTGATTTGGTTCACGTGAAGTTAATCAGGATTAAAATTTTACCGGCTTTTGTGCATTTTTGAAAATGTTGCATTCCTCTGGGAATTAATCTCAATTTACTGTGATTAGATAGAACATTTCTGTATGAATGTTATGAATGTTATTATAATTTCTTCTTTCGTAATAAATTTTTTATGCTTTTGTACTCCAGAGCGAAGCTCGGTGCCCGATATTTTAATTATTCACTATGAAGAGATAGCAGATCTCGTGTGTATCCAGCGTTATTGTCCTGTCACCAGCTGGCTCAGATCTTTGAACAGTAGACTTGAGATGCGCGTGAACACTAGCGTCAGGTGATCAATTTTCATAACGCCAAGGAAAGTTGTGTGAGTGCGCCACACCAGATTTTGTTTTATTGTGAAACATTAATTTTCATCAGATGGAAAGATTATCACGGAACTGGATGAATTATATCATATGATATACAAATTCAAACATGAACTGAGTTTGTTAACATTTAAAATAGGTGAAATCAGGTACTTGTGGATGAGAATACTGCGTGAGGTCTACTGTTCACAGAACTACTAGTATTATCAATTGAGTCATTTTTCTTCTTCCTATAGCTCTTTTGATGTAATTTCAAATGAGACGAAACTCGTTATTTAAAGCAACAAGAGAATTCAATGTTTCCAAGATTAAGATTCATGAATTCAAGATTGATTTCAAAAAATATAGATTATAAAAATATTGAAAAATACTATCTTAGTGAAATGAGATATTGTCAATATTGTGAATAAAGGTAGACTTATATATAGGTGCTTGCTTTTCAGCCTTATTTAACCTTGTATTTGAACAAAAGTTTTTATCCAGTTCACTCTCGTGTGCACGAGAAACTGTCGGTCCCGGCTAACCCATTGACGACTTAAATGATATTATATTCTGACGAGGTGGAACCCCCACCAATAAAAGCCAAACGAATATTATCATTATTTGGCAACCTATTTGACATTCCAGAACCTGGATCCATAGCATCCTCACACAAATTATAAAAGTAATAACCCAGAATCGATAAATACTATGAATTGCGGTGCCCATCCGATGAGTCCGGAGTGACCTGGCTAAGAACTTTTGTTCGCATCCGGGTTTGAACCCGGGACCCCTGGGCTGCTACGCAAGCACTATATCCGAAAATGTTAGGAATATCACATTTCTAGTCTAGTTTCAGCATAGCATTCAATGATTTAATAGTCATCATTCATTCTCCAATCGAAAAATAATAATTGCTAATAACTGACATTTTTAATTCATGAAAATTGAATTGATACCTATATATTCAAGTTTATATGTATAAATAATTATTCAAAAGAGATTGTTGAATATTGAATATTAATAACATGATTGTTAAAACATGAATAAAAATAGAGTATTTTGTATACTGTTTTGTGATTTCAAGTCAAAGCCAGTCATTTATAACATTGGAGAATGTACTAGATCTGGAAAAAGTGACTGTTGTAGTGTTGCTAGTAATTTCCCGGTTCTTTATAGGTCCATTAATTTATTTCCAGGCAATTCACAGTTTTGAGACTTTGGGCACTGATAAAATTTGAGAAACCTTCTTCAAACCAATGAATAAATTTAATTTAATCAGGTAGGCTACAGTTGAAGATGAAGTTTATAGTATCAAAATAAGCACTGCTTTAGTATAATATTGAAATATTTATATATTCGAGAATATGTATGCAATAATTAATTTTTTAATGTATTGGAAAATAATTTCTATATTATTATATCATAATATTGTCTCATGAAAATATTCAATTTTTTTAACTGAAACTCTATTACCGTACCATAGTTACCGTACTACACAACTTCCAAGTTTAACAATCCGCTTTACCACCTCACCATTCTTTTATCTCACTAATATTACATCACGTTTATATCATTATTATTTTTCAAACTTTGTAAAATTCGTTGAATAATTATCAATACCGTAATGTAAATATGTGTATAAGAGTATAAGCCAGTATGAATTGTAACATACCGATATGAAGAACTCCAATCTTATCTAATATTAACAGAATATCAAACAAAACACGTCGGAAATTCAAAATACGATTCTGAAAAAAATAATTGATTACAACAAAATATGTGAATCAAATGATCGAATCATCTTCAATGATCGTGACAATGAAATTACTTAATAACAACGAGTAATAACAGAAAATCGATTTTGAACACTAAAGTAATTTGATAACAAGTCACAATTGAGTAGGTACAATGAAGAATTCCATAGGCGGCAAGAATGATGTAATCAATGTCGACTCTCTTGTGATCAGATTTGTAGTTTTTTGTGGCATGGAAAATCAGCATTACAATATAATTAGAACACAATGTCAATTACGATGGGCTATATTATGAGAATTTGTCCTATTATTGCAGTCTGGTGTGTATTCGTCTAGGGATAAGTAGACTCATTATTTATAGGTTTTCATATTGTTTTTACACTTAATAATCCCTCTGAACTTATATAAATGTGTAGGGCGCATTAAGAAGACACAGAATTATTGTGCTGCTCAGTGAGATCAACTCAAGTCTAAGAGAATGTCGTGCAGAATGTTTGTAAGTAGCAAGATTTTGTTCAATTCTAATACTGGTTCGGTACCGTAGTCAAACCGGCTAACTTGGGTCAGTAGTCTAACTTGGGACCGTTTAACCCCTTCCCTCCAATTCCAACTTACCAGCTGTCTGTGCAATTCATTCCGAATTCTGGCATTGTGGATTTGTTGAGAACACATTATTGATAATTTAATAACGTTTTGAACATTTGATTAACAGCTAAGATACTTTTTTAACAGTCATAACAATCTACTATTCCTAACCAAGAAATTGAGCCTTTAATAACTTCTATTGTGAACACTCAATTATTTTATCAATTATTCAATTATTTCACAGTTAAAGTATTTTTATTATAAATATGAAACATATTATTCAAAATCTAATGTCCCAAGTCTTCAACCACTCAATTTTCTAATTACAGGCAAATCATATTGGTGTCCCAAGTTACCCAACCTCTGCGGGTAACTTGGGACACCATATTTTTTAATATTTTTTCAGAACAGGTTGGAATAATAATGAAATTGAATGTATATATATGAAGTATTATTAAAGACCTAAGTTTTGAGCACAGGAGAAATCTATACTTATAAAATTCTTATCTCACTGACTCACTGATCACGATTTCTGGAAAACTACAGGATGGATTGCAACAAAACTTGGAATATAGCTTCCTCTTACGTCCTAGGTGCTCACTAAGAAATCTTTTGCCGATATTTCAACTCTGAGGGTGGTTTTTAAGGGTGTAAATTTCGTATTTTAGCATGTATATTCTTCTTCTCCCAATCTCTTAATTATAATTGAAATGTCCATATCATATGTTACTATAGAACTATAATCTAGAGAGAGTAACTCCTCAAAACAGCTGTTAACTGGCAACTAAATTAATAATTCTGTCAGGTTGGCATTAAGTTGAGATGACTTTGCAACAAGTTGAGGAACTAATTAAAATGCATTTATCGAGAACAAATTGATTGGGCACTAAGTTGTCAATCGGAGCTATACCTTGGAGTATAGATAATTTTTATTTCTCATAAAACAAACTTTTATGACTGGAGTTGCTTCTATCAATTGATCCTATTCTATCAAGACTAATTTTGTTCGTATATCACGAAAACTGGACGAACAATTTCGATGAAATTCTAATAATACAGTATGATGTATGGAGGGTATTTTTAAAACTTCAGAAGTGTGGAATCTATTTGCGAAGAATGAGGAAATTTGGCCAAAATTTAACTTGGGCGAAATAAAGGGGTTATTTATTAGAACGGCCAAATAGCTGTTGTTGCTTTTCCTAATGTAAAAATATCTTCCATAGAAGTAAGGCGCTTTTCCCATGAATCAATTATTCCCAAACATTGAGTGTTTGTTCTAAAAATATTAGAGAATATGCATAACAGTTCGTTGACTGGCAGTATTCCTCATTAATAGCATCAATGCTCCCCATTCAAACAATGCTGACACATTGATGTGAATCTTACTATAATTTGGTTACGGTACTTTAGATCATACTAGCAGGAACCCATGCTTCGCAAGGATCTATTTTCAAACTTGATAATCTGAAAACTTGTCGTAATGAAATTTTGAAGAATTGAAAATAGGCCTATAACCATCCTTGGTTAATAAAGAATCTAGCCTACATGCAAAATTTCAAGTTAATTAGTCCAGTAGTTCAGACGTGATGATGCGTCAAACATAATTTCCCTATCCCGTACGTGTATAAGCCAACTCTTTATTTTATTATAGATATGGTTAACGACTGCAAGAGATAGGAGTGTGGAACAGGATAGTTGTGAAACTATGATAGCGCCAGAAGTGTCTCAAATACAATAGTAGGTACTACATGAACTTTTTGAAAGTTTTTTTTAAAAAAAATGTTAAAACAACAGAACTGAAAGCTGACAACCTTATCATTCTACCTCCATTTAGAGAGACTTTTATTTGAGCCGAATGAAATCTTCTATCTTATATATATATATATATATATATATATATATATATATATATATATATATATATATATATAGTTATTTATAAAAATGAATGTCTGTTTGTATGTTTGTTCCCTATGACTTGAAAAATATTTGACATAACGGCATGAAACTTTGGGAATATGTTGTGTGAATATTGGGGATGGTTTCTGACCAGAAATTTTAATAGGGTGGCTAATAATGATCATCTATTAATCCATTTCTTACAGACCTATGTTTTCGAAATTTTCGGCCTAGGAAAGATGATCATGATTCAAGATCATATTGAGATAAGATGATTTAGCATCTAAAGTTACCAGCTGTAATAAACACGTCACCCTAAGATAAATTGTGTAGGCTTCTGGTATTACAACAGTAGTTTGGAGTTGAAGTGTAGTTGATTGGTACCAGCTGTAGATAATGGTTCCTTAGAAGACCTATACAAATAATTATCACTCCCCTATCATTGAGTAACCGAAAAATTTTGGAAAAAAATTATTCACCTGATGAAAGAGAGTTGTTCATATTGCATTCATTAATGGCAGAATAATTTCCATTTTTTTTTTAAATTTAGCTTAGCTTATATTCATCCTAAAATGGAAGGAAGATGGAAAGAATATGTAATTCTGTGTGATTCATCGTACATCGCATATTTCCTGGACCATCTATTGACAATCAACAACTATAAAAACATTGAATTCATCTTTGAAACACTGATTTATCCTATCTATTTTTTTTCAATTCAACACTTTACTGTTAGATATTACTACCAATTGATTGAGAAGAATATGTTTTGGGAATAATGAATGCTGCATGACTAAGCACATAGGAAGTCCGTATTCAGATGTAAATGAAAATATTGATTGTCAGATAAATTTCATGATTCACCAAATAAAGTAAAGTGTGACATGAGATACATTGACGTTTTGGCGGTACGAAGTTCGCCAGGTAAGCTAGTTGTAAATGAAGCTTTATTATTTATAGTCAACGCTGAAAAAAGACAGGCTCAATCACCAGGAATACTATAAATTTTATGAAGGACCAGTAAGCCAATAATTTTGAGTAGTTCAATCACTTCCATTATGGACACTGGATACATTATGGACAATTAATACGTATGAAATTTATTAGCTACAAAATGAAAAACTTTGATTGAAGTGACCCAGACTACTACAATATGAATAACCATTCAGATCAAATATAAGAAATTACTCACATCTCTCATCAACTCGTACTTTTTGTTCACAAAATATTAACACAAAAATATAAGTTATATTGAATGAACTCACGACTAATAGTAGGTACTCAAGTTTGTCTTTTTCTGGCCGTGCTACAAATAAATGTAGGTTTATGTTTGACATCTTCTTTTTGTAATCTTGTTGTCTATTAAGAAAATTTTTAATGTTTTTTTTTGTTTGCAATAAAATTTAAATTTGAAATAAGAATTATCAACAAACTCCTAACCAAAGAAAATCTCTGTGCTCAGTTCTAATCGGAATGTATGAGACTCCATTATACAGCTGATAGAAGGCCAAGCATAAGCATACAACAATGGAACAAACACGCGCTTTCGATCCACAGAAATTAAATTCGATCAGCTGATTGATAAAATTATTTTAAGCTTTTCAATGATTACAACATATGTTAGAATATCATGTGTCAATTATATCAGTTCCATATGGCATTCACCTTACCATGTTCATAACCTTACTAAATAGTAGGATCCTTTTTCATCCTTTGAAACTCTTAGAGGCAAAGTATATCAAAATCCGTTCTTAGTGTGCGTCTAGCATGTTTGAAGAATATTTGTGCAGAGTTTTAAGTCTGTCGGCCAATTAGTTTGAGCTGTAGTGTGATTTTACATGAAAATTTTCAAAAAATTCCCTCTCCTGGACCCCTTTCTGCTCCTAGTCGGATTTTTTCTGCATAGATCTGATTTTTTTTCGTAGCTGAACAAAAAAGTTCCTCATGACTTTGCTGTGCAATGAGCGGTTAAAAAGTACAAACTTTTTGGGGGCCCCAGCTCCCTCAGGGAGCAAATCTCTGAAAATCCTTTCTTAGTGGATGTTTTGAGGCTATCATAAACATTTGTGCAAAATTTCAAGTTTGTAGGCTCAGTAGTTTGGTCTGTGGTGTGATTTCAGTCTGTCGGGGCTTAGCCTTTTATAGATTAAGAGAAGAGAAGAGAAGGAGGAGAGAAAAGAAGAGAAGAGAAGAGAAGATAAGAGATAGAGTGAGAAGATGAAGATAATAATGTTGATAATCGCATGTTTGACATTTTTGCTTTTGATGCCAGCTGTTAAAATTATGTGAAATAAGCTCTCATTGAATGAAATCATGATCATTGAAGTCAATATTATACTAAGGAAGCAATTTCTGTTTGAATATGTGTGTTTGTGGATATGTAGGCCTATGTATGTCGGGTGGAACTCGAAAACGGCCGTAACGATTTTTTTTTAAATCAGGAATATAGTGGGTTTGCGACAAAAAACATTATTTTGGAACAGGTCTCAACTCTGGGAAGATTCGCTGAAGTTCCTTGAGAAAGATTTATTATTGGTCCCTCAAGTAGCAGCTGATCAGAAAAAAGTTTTTCATAGTCTAGACTATAACAGCTGTTGAAAACGTAAGAGAGTGTGAGCAAAGGAATAAGATTATAATCTTTTATAAGTTATAAGTTATTCATAAGCTATTTACATATTAGATTACTTCCTTGATATCAATTTCGTTATATTCTGATACGGTATTAATTTTGTTATCAATTCGAATCTTAATCTTTCTTGATTCAAAATCAATTCTAACTTAATAATAATTGTTTCGAGTGTTTGTGTTTTCTTTCAATGTGGAAATTAGTGAAGAATTGGAAAGTCGCACATAACCTTTATTTGGACAATTTATTTATGAAATTGGGATGAAAAGAAGTTTTGGACTGTAGTCTATTTCTTTGTCTTGAGTTGATTGTAAATGATAAATAGCCTAAATAAATAAAAGCTAAGTTACCAAATTTGGCGACCATATTTTAAAACATTGCAGTATTCATGGAACATCTGGAAGAATAGCCTCAGAAAGTGACCGGATGATATCAAAAGAAATTTAAAAACGATCTCTCCAAACATATGGTAGTTGAATGTAATGGTCATTGTGAGGTGATAGAAATGCGACTAATTTCTTCAGTTTCTGTTGTATTGGTTCCACTTTTGCTCAATGTTTGTACCCAGGCATGGCCTTGAGAAAGCCAGTTGCACTGTCTGTTAATTAATAATCCGGACTAAATACTACGAGAACCAATAAGAGAAGCCTTCTATTGAAAATAACCCCTGCTCTGATTAATTCTCATGAGATTCAATCCTGATTGAAATTGGACAGGCTTTTGTGCTACTGGGCCTGTTATTTTTATGTTTTAAAATCAACTAAAAACAAAATCGAAAAAATATATGATATTCCATCAGCTGCTCCTATTTCTTTTCATGATGTGATTACATGACACAAGACAAACCTATCGATATTGATAGATCACAAGTAAATAGACTACACAAAGTTGTCAATTTAGATAGAAATTAAATTGAGTTACATGTTAATTTACATCCAATTTTCCATCCCTAAACTTTTGGTTTCAAGCTGAGATCAAAGAAAGAAATCATATAATGGTAGTCAATCAAAGTGATTGAATAAACTCTATTCAGATTTATGCAAATTCACATTAAAATGATTTCACTTTATTATTTATGACAGTAAAGTTCAGAACATGAGAGATCGGCCACAATAAATGTTATACTAACTATCATGAATGGACTCATGGAAGAAAGAATCAGTGGATTGGCTGATTTTACACTTTTGGATAAGTGAAAAGAAAAGTAAGGGACAGGCTATGCTAAAAGTTCCAGAATAAGCAAGAGATCCATGGATAGGCTACCAGAGTCATCAAATTCCGAATCAACTTAATTTGGAATTAAATACTAAACTCTCAAACTAAACTCAAATTCCGAATCAACTTAATTTGGAATTTAATCTTCAATTGCATCAAGCAAAAACAAAAATAGCATGATCACTGCTAATTTGATAACTGTCAACGGGAAATATTAATTGCCAATGAATAAAGTCGAGGTCGACTCTCATGCCCCGCCCAATATTCTAAAAAAATCGCTGCAATTAGACTACTATTCTAAAGAGCACTTCTGACACATCAATTAATTATTCGAATGATTTGACTCAATAATTTTCATGCCAAGTTGTGTAATCTCAGAAACGATTATAATAATTTTGGTAGAATTTAGACTATAACTTAATTGTTTCACAAAAATAATATTATCTTTCAATTCCTGTAGCAAGGCACGGGTGCCCTGCTAGTAAACTAATAAAATAATAATGGAACTGAATTTCAAGTCAAAGTTGAAAACTGTCCCAAGTTAGCAGTTTGACGGTACCCTATCTTGACATTTTTCTGATGATCCACAACTTTTTAAAAAGAACTTTATTCTAAATTGACCAAGATAAGCGAACTTAATATAAATATTATAGGTCCAATGATTTGATCTTCCTTAATAAAATCATATTTATTATAAATAAATATTGAATTATTTTCCATGTGAGAAATAATATTATTATACTTCTTTAGTAGTAGAGAGAATAGGAATTCTCGTTTGAAAGTATATTCGACTACTGTGTATTAATGTAATGTATTTGAATTGATAAATTAAGAGCAACCATGGCCTCTATTTTATCACACAATACTTGAATTTCAATTAAATTATTTGGGCTAGGATTGCATTGTTCATGGTTCAGTTGACAAACAAACCAAAAATAATGTAAATTCAAAGATGCAACTGAAAAATTATTATTTATTTTGAAAAAAAAATTCTATTGAATTATATACCGTATTGAATTGGAATTCTATTGAAGTATAACCCTTCTAAATTCAAGATTTCTAGTTTATGGACTAGGTTTGAAAAATTATTGAACTTGAAAATTCTTGAAGTAAAATGTAATCCAGGCCTATATTTTTTGGAAATCTTACTCTTTATAAAATTTTGGAGAAGAGCAGTTTCGGGCTAAGCCTGTTGTCTCTCCCAGGCATCGCTATATGATTCTATGGTATTGATGAATAAAATAAATAATCAATATATAAAATAATATGTTACATGGATGATTGTTGCAAATCGAATATAACAACATTTTCAGACATATTTTAATTCATAAAAATTCGAGAGAGGTCCAGTTTTAGATTCCAATCTGGTCTCTCCTAATTGTGGAATATTTATATAATATATTATAGTATATTTATGAATTTCATAGTATATAATATTAATGATTGGATGAATAGGAGATGTAAACGGTAGTTGAATAAATAAAATAGATAGATAAAGCATGAAATACTAAGTTAGCTATGTATACCTTATTTTCAGTCTAGTTGTATTGAATACAGTACTACTAATAATAATTTATAGTACTAGTGAATACGTAGGAATCAGGAGTAAAGCTGATATTTGTTGTATAAATTTCTAATATAGTTGAACTGAAGAATAACACATACAAATTATTACGGTATTTGAAAGTATTTTACACTCATTTATTGTGAATGTATTTCCCAATAACTTAATCATTGTGATTCTCTTATTCAATAGGCTATAGACTGTATTCTCCAGTATAATATATATATATATATATATATATATATATATATATATATATATCATCATGAGATAGCTCCAAGGATTAGCTCTAGTCTCAATAGTCTCAAAACTATCCTCTTTTGCCTTTTTTATTTTATCATAAACATCAATAATTGTGATTTGGATTTGTGAACTCCAATTCCACTACAGGCTAGCTAACATTCGAGTTATTTGATTGATTTTGATGTTATCAAACCACAGATATTCTATGAAGCAATTGATTATTGAATCAGGTCCGCATGATCGAGCATTCAAAAGTGTAGATCTACAGACAATAGGATATAAAGTAAGAAAAAATAACAGGAGAAAAGAACAGGAAAAACAGAAAATAATAATATGAATTCTATAGTAACAAAACTATTGATCATTTGATAAGTATTGATAATTTTTAATAAGCTATTTGAACAGAGAAATTTATTTCTCACGTGAATCCATTATTCAAAATTCAATTTTTACTGCCATGAACAAATTCATATTATTGACAAAGTCATAAGGTGAACAGTATACATCTATTCATACTCAAAAATCAGAAAAATACTAACACAACAAACAGATATGATGTAGAACAATAACATACTACAATCAATTGCATTTAAGATATCTAGAATTCAATGTGGATACGTATTTTTAAAAACTCATCAATACTATTAAAAGGGTTTCTCAAAAGTCACTCACCTAATAGGTACTTGTGAAGAAACATCTTACTTGTATACTTGTCTAAGGGATTCAAAAAAGTATTATCTTACTAACTAAATTCATCTGGATTCAAAAGAGAAATAATTTTTCGGTTCAGCTCGTTTTTCTCTGCCAATAATTTTAATAACTCATGTACCGTTATAGAGTTAATTAATAATGATAGGCTCTACTAATGCAAGGTCAGAAGAATAAATACTACACTGTATAATATTAATTATCCATTGGAGAAGAATGAAAAATAATACACATTTTACGAATACAGAACAATATGAATATTACACTCTGCACTGGCTTTGCATTGGAAGAGAAAACACTAAAAGTCCAGTGAAAAAGCTGTAAATCAATAAAATTATTGAATTTCTCCTCAGCTCTATTATAGACAAATTATACTCATTTCTAAGCGTATTTTTCAGATTTCCCTGTCTGTGCTGCTCATGGCAGCCGCCACAATAGACGCTCAGTTTGGTAACATGGGTGGCATGGGTGGTATCGGAAATGGTATGGGTAGAATGGGAGGTGGTCCCTACCCCATGCCAATGGCCATGCCAATACCCATGAATAACTTGCAGATGCCAAGAATGAACGACAACATGATGTCAATTCTGCCCTACCCCATGAATAACATGAGAAATGGAGCAATGGGGTGAGTGAACATTTTGTTCAAAGTTTTTATTGTGAGTTGAGCTTACAATGTGATTTTTGCTGAGAATGATGCTCATATAAGCTCTAGGCTTTTACGTCAGTAATAAGACGAATGATGATGATGATGATGAGATGAGTGTGGGCTTACAGCTTTATGTGAGTTCCGAACCACCGGTTGATTGATAAGGTGATATTAGTCCACAATTCCTATAAAGTATCAAACTTTTATACAATTTTCAAACTGGAATCTATAATATTATGAAGAATAAAATTGGCTTACACATATGATTGTACGGAATAGGAAATACACGAAAAGTACTGTACACGAATCATGATGACGTCTGAACAACTAAACACTGATTAATTTGAAATTTTACTTATAGCGTCTTAATAATTTATCGAGGATGGTCATAGGCCAAATTCCAGTTCTTCAAGATTTCAGTATGTCAAGTTGACAATTCGTATAAGTTTTCCAGTTCATTAATTTTTCAATTCATCAAGCTTTCAGTTCAGCAATTTTTTAATTCTTCAAGCTTCCAGATTTGATATGATTTGCTTGAGAGTGTTCATGGATGGAGTGTATTCAACGGTTTTATCTTCTTTCTTCTTATGCTTCTTCTATCTATACCTATCCTCTTCTTTCATATCTATACAATAAAAAGAAGGAATTCAATTATACATTTACAGGATACAAGATAGGCCTACATGTTAGACGCATCATTGCGTCTGACAACGTGTACTGATTAACTTGAATTTCTGCATAAAGATTCTAAAATTACCAAGGATGGTTATAGGTCTGTTTTAATTTTTGTTAATCAATTAATTATAATTTTAATAATTAAAACTCACTCATTTGCGGTATAAACTTTACCTACCATAAAAGACCAATCAAATAGTTTCTCTACTGTGGATTATTGGTTTATTACAGTTGTTAATACTTTCAATATCAGCATGGAACTATGAAACTTAATTCAATTTATTTGTGTTTAAAGTTTAAATAGACCCTTGCGGAGCATGGGTTTCCTACTAGTAATAATTAATAAAAAAACAGTACATCAGATCATTCAGAGGATTCTAATAAATAATCATCATCAGTCAATTTATAAAATAACTTTATTGATATAGAGAAGTCCAAAAAACTTTTTTAACCCAGCTTTACATAATAATAGACCTACAATATCATGTACATTGGAAACTGACACACACATAATAATTATTATAAAGCACTACCTACTTATAAATGAAGATAAAATCTAAGTAGGCTACCCTTTTTAAAATTGTTTAGTACTCACACTCACAACATGTTTCGGCTATATAATGCCAATTGATAATGGCTCTATATAGCCGACACATTTTGTGAGTGAACAATTTTAAAAAGGATACTTGGATTTATATTTTCTTCATATTCAAGAGTAGCCCTAACGGAAAAACGACAGCACTACTTGGTATTTATTCAGTACTGTAAGTACCTAGGTTTGGGAAATTTTATTCTTTTATCAGAGCAGGAAAAAAAATAATTGAGTACGGTAGCTTTCTGTAGAACTTGAGCAACAGTGAACTGCAGACTGAAATATGAATGAAATGGACCTAGGCCTAGGCCACAAATTAATAATTTATTATGATTGAAATTTAACAGGCTTTTGTGCGACCGGAGCCTAATATAATTGTTATAAATAGGCTATCGTAATGTATTGTAAGCAAACTCTTTTATATTGTTATAATGTGTTTGAAATTATTCAAACGTTTAATATCATATTGATTTTGAATGAGACTTTTTTGGTATAAAGCTGTATAATTATGTTGTAATTTTTCTACTGATGTAAATAAATAAATAATAGATTATAATTAAGAATTATTATTATTATAATTAATGATTATAATTATAGAATATAATTAAGGGCTTATCAGCAATTCCAGCGTTAAAAACCGCTGTTCTATTAAGGGTATTCATGATATTCTCAAAATTTTACATTGAGATATTCTAATAGAATTGAAATTGAATTAAAAATCATTGTCAAACAGTATAGGTACCTAATAAAAAAGCATGTACCGTAAATGAAAATGAATAGAGTGAATTTGACTTGCTCTGGTAAAGGGAGCGTTGAAAACATTTTCAAATGCGAAAAATTTCACAGTTATCAAAGGCTGTACTAATGAGCATGGATTATATGGTTTCAAAATAAATATTATTGTACCTACTGTAATTCTGTAATTTGAGAAAAAATTAACCTCTGAGCTCTGAATAGCATTAGTTTTTCAGTATACCATTTTGAATAACATACATAGATCGTTGATGCTTTTGATGGCTTGACAGGTCTAGGATAGGCCTATATTACTTACCTTGAAGCTCGTATATTAATTCAAGTCTGTAAAAGTCAATGATTGATGGATGGCAACAAAATTATGAAGAGTCTAAAACAGATCAAACACTAATACAAGACAAGCATTTTATATATATTCTTAAGAAAATTCAAAATGTTTGTCTTATATATATTTTCATAATCATAATCCAGTTATGATTAAGCATCAAGTATGTAATAGTATCAATTCAATTCATTTATGAAGAATAACTAGACTTATTTTCAAGGATTTCATGTGAATAATAGATATGTACGGTTTAACAGTTGACCTAGCTCCAATACGGTAGGTATCTTACTGAAAAATGTGATGCTGAGTGTAGAAGATTTAATGGAAATGAATTACCTATATTTATGGAAAAATTCACTTTAAAACTTGACTGTATGGCTATTCAACAAAAATAATGAGGTTCTGTTTAAAAGCAATCAAGTTTATTATACTTGGTATAGTGATTATGATACTTATGGCATGACATCTTGTGATTGAACCTTTCATACTCATACAATAAGACGTTGTTGAAAAGCATCCAAAATACACCCTTGAATACTTCTGAAGTATTAATACACCCTGAAGTATTCTTCCATTGATAACATTTTAATGTTCTATACAATGATACAACATTTTAATGTTCTATACAATGATACAACATTATAATTTTTTTATTATAATGATTAATTTTTACTGTATCAGGATCTTTAAAGTAATTATACTGAAAACTATAATAACCTATTAGTATCCTAGTCCAGCCTATAATTCGAAGTTCAGACAAATCAAATTCATGAATAATTTCTATTTTTCAGGTAAAATTTCAGCTCTCTTCAATGCTTTGATGACCTCCATTTCAACAAGATCATCTATCTTTTAGTTCATACCTCAAAACATACCACATGAAAATTATTGGTGAAAATTTTCAATTATCAAAAACAATAATACTAAAACAACTGTTCTTATTTCATTCAAAAATTACAACTGAATCTGTCCATAAATGTTTTCAAAATGTTGAATGTAAAACTCATACTAAAACTTTTCTAGTAAATTTATTTTTCGTTTTTTTTAAATCAACTCTGCTCTCTTCCTCTCTTCCAGTTCCTTTTCAGTTTTGCTCCTAAAATAGTATTTCAATATTGAGCTGTTTTCACCATATTCAAAGTGATTGCGGAGTCACTGAGCTGTATTGTAGTTAAATGAGTTGCGCTAAGGTTATTGAATATTTTCGTATTTTTATTTATCTTATACAGAGTGTCGCAGATGGTTCAGGTGGTTTTTAAAATTCTTGTCAGACTGTCAATTTTAAAAAAGTTGATTGAAACAAAGTGCAAAACGTGTACCTACTTACAATGAATGTAATTATTATCAGAAAATGAGTCGGTCCGACTCCAAGAATGCGTCACACGAGAAGGAGGGTATTTAGTGGATTTAATTTTCTATAACTGACTTGACTCATTTTCTGATAATCTTTCATTGTGAGGACACGTTTTGCATTTTGTTTCAATCCATTATTTTTGAATTGACAGTCTGGCAAGAATTCAGTGATTTTGTTGTGAATTACTGCCTTCAACTCCTGAATGGTCCGGGATTTGTTTATGTAAACCCTTGCTTTGAAATAGCCTCTTAATAAAAGGTCACATACCGTGTGTGAGGTCCGGTGAGCAAGGGAGCCAATGCAAATCTCCATTACAGGAGAACAAACGGCCAGGGTACAGAGCGCGTACTGCTTGCATTGATATCCTAGCGGTATGTGCAGTTGCCCCTTCTTGCTGGAACCACAGATTGTCCTTTTGATCACCAATTGTAGTAATCATCATGCTGCGGTGATGTTCTCGAGTGGGCAATGCGGACCGACTCCAACAATGCGTCACTCGAGTAGAAGGACATATTTTGATGGATGTAATTTTCAAAAACAAACTCGACTAATTTTCTGATAATAAACTTCTATTTTAACTAAACATTTGCCCTTTTTTTCAATCCAATTAGTTACAATCCAAACCTTTAAAATTGACAGTAAGACAAGTACGGTACCGGTATTTTGAAACCACCCGATCCATCTGCACCACTCTTTATTATCAAATATATAATATTATTCGTACAAGTATGATTTAGTCTATTACGATAATAGTGAATCCCTGAATTTGAAGCAAGTTTTAAATACAAGACAACATGAATTATTGGTTTTCATAAATCACAAAAAATACAAGGAAGTAAAGGTTCAATAAATAAATCACACTTCACTCACCTCTTCTACGATACCTAAGTTACTAAGATAAAGATAAGCTCAAGGAAGAGTAGCTATAGAATTCCAAGATATTGGATTATTTATGATATATCGCTCATAATTCCCGTTTGAATCAAATGTTGTTAAGATAAAGACACGGGGCTATTTGAGGTAAATCTCTAAATATTTTTTTTCGTTTGCATCAAACCAAACGGTGGCGTCAGAGATTATATATTGCGTAGTGGGGGAGCTAGCAAGTAGAGGGATGTCAGTATATTATGTATCCCCTGGAAAGAAAAAGAAGCAAGATTATTACAGAGTCTTTATAAGTCACAGCGGTGTGATTACGTGTGTTAGAGTGTCGGTAAGATTCAAGTGAAAGTGACCGGTCTTCTTGAACCTGGAAGATAACTGCTCCAAGTCCGCGGATAGCACTCACTCATTCCGGAAGGCACTTCCACTCAACTACTGTCCAACGCAAGATAAGGAACGATACTGAATTTCGGCTCCGTAATTTGGAAATAGCGTGCCAGGTATTTGAAGTGTGCAATTTATCTACAAACATTTATTCCATTTACAATGGTTACATTGTAAAGAATTATTAATAATATAATTTATCTACTGAAAAAAATTAGGATTCATGATCATTATAAGTAAAATTACAGGACGGAAAAACGTTTTTCGTTGCCTCTTATTATCTCAAAATAGTCAATTAAATTTAATTGATGTTGCTTAAATTTAATTTGTGGAGTTTGAGATTGAAGTCTCAATCTTGGCCTATTATTATGTTACCTTTCAAATATTATTCAACATTACCGTACCCAAATAGAGAAATAAATACAAATAAGAGGATAGATGCCAACATTAGATATTACGATTAATAAATATAGAAATATGAAATCCAACATTTGGCACCTCCAAAAAAGAGAAGTTTGTGTTGGCAAGGAGAGCTCTCATAAATAGGCTACAAATAACGAGATTTATTGATAGTTCAATTTTTTCAGATTTTTACAACAAAAGGCGACTTAACTTACATATTTTGCCAACTCCTTGTTTTGAAATTGGATATTTGGATGAATTATTATAGATACTTAAATATTCTGCACAAACGTTTTGCATTCACCACAGTGTTCACATATTTCGTAAATTCTACGAGTTTTTAATGGAAATTGAATGATACGAGGTTTACCAAAGTCGAGAAGGATGAACATTTCATTAGAATAATATTCCTAGTATTTTCATAAGAAAAAAATTATTTCTTATGACTTTTTGTAGGTGGGGAGTCCCTTGCATAATTTGATTATAATTAATAGGCCTTACGATTGTCATACTTCAGCCGAAAGGTGTTCGAATATCCCTTTATTATTTATTACTGTATAATAATATTATTGATATCATGATCATTCTTCCGTCTCTATAATTTGATTTACAGAGAGATAAATATTGTTGCATGACATCAGTGATAAGATAGGTAATTACAAATGATCAGATAATGTCAAATCCATTTGTAAAAGTGATTTTTTTAATAGTCAAGATATTCCGAGACGTGTGAGAGATTTGAGCAATAGAAACTTCCAAAGAGTTCTCAAAATATGAATATATAAGCAGTTTATAAGGGTACAAATCAAACTCATTAATGTAAAAGTGAATATTTCATTAAAAAGGTTTTTCTTAGTCAGAACAAAAGCAATTCGCGATAATTGAGAGAGTGTACTGTGCTATTGTGTTGTGAAGCAAAAAGTCAATATGTGAGTGAAAATCTGGGAAAATAATTGCTTTACACACTGACACCACTGGTGTCTCGTTAGTGTCTCACTGGCGTCATGTCTGGTGTCCCAATGAAATACTGACACTATTTTCCTCCTACCTCTTATAGCTTACTTTATTGACAACATCCCACAAGATTCCAAAGTATGCGCTTATTTTGTCGACTAATGAATTACGGTAGACTTCATTATTTTATTCTATTCATTTATTCAACGATTCACAAGAAGTATAATAAATTAATTTAAAACTGTTTTCAAGACGTAACAGTTTTATCTTTTGTACCTAATTCACCTAGTGAAGCGCTTCCAAAATGTATTATGTTCCATAGTATCTCCAACAATTCGTGTTACTTGAGTCAATTAATTTTTGACTTTGAGTTACTTTAATTACTTTAAGTTAATTAATCAGATAATTTAGACAGCTCATATCGAAAATAAATCTTTTTGACGTGTGCAATAAACTAGCACTCTATTATTATGTAAAGTGAGATTATGGAGCAATATACATCCAACATCCATGTTAAGTACCGTATCTGAAAAATGGGGGCATCTTTGAGAGTTTCAAAAAACAAATGTATTGAACCAAGTTGGTAGTTGACTTTACATGTGAACTTCTGTTGTCACATTCTCAATGGAAAGTCAATTAAAGCTTAGTCTTTCTATCACTGAGTTATAACTTACCAAAGTACCGGCAAAAGGAATAGAAGAGAATGGTACTTAAGTTAAATAATAGCTTGTGAATTAGAGAAGACAATATCAAAAAGAAGTTTTAGATATTTTTGCGATTGTTGTGAGACTAAATAATTGGGTTATGGCTGATTTTGAATCTTATATACTCACTCCCTTGAAGTTGGCCGTACAGTGTGAGGAGAATCAAGAATTCGCTTCCTAGGCTATTCTAAAAATATTGCATTGACACACATTAAAAATTTTGTTTTCTCTTCACATAAACATTATTATTGTTCACACACACCTATATGATTTGAAAACTTATGCACTAACACAGAATGAAGTCGCGACTCACAAAAAAATCGATGAAGAGTGGGAATTATGCAAGATAAATTAATATCAAATAGAAAAAATATACAGGAATGAAAATATCAGTGGTACGACGTTACAACTTGAAACCCCCTCTTTTATGCCGTACAAGTTAGTAACAGTAACATAGGGCTACTCATTCATATATTCCTGGAGATCTTGAAATTTTTCCAACAAATATTCAAACTGAATATGGAATATAGGTATAATACATCAAATTACTCAATGCCGATAGATGACGATGTTTCAATCCGGCCAAATGTTGTGTGTTACCTATATTTTGAATCTTTTGTTGAATATAAAGCTCTTCTGAATCGAGTTTAGTCATATCTTTAAAAATTTTATTTATAGGTTCTAATTAACATTGATTTGATCCACGAGTGTAAGTATGGATTGATAGATTGAATATCCATTGTTCCAATCAATCACGTACCGTATATAACAATGCCAAAACTAGAACTAAAACAAAAATAAAATACAATAACATGTATAATCTGCTGAAATAAAATTGTTGGTAAACAGGTTGACAAACTTCTCTGAATGTTATGACTTTTATTTCATTTCTAATCGGTTCCAGTCTTCTACAATTGAGACACAGAAATAGCAAGAATATATGGATTGATAGATTATTTGATTATTTATTCTCCATTACATCGTGAACTGTCTAAATTCATAACATAATATTTTGGTGATGAAAACCGGTGAAAATTGTCGATATGACGTTGTGTAACAGTTTACATAAGGATACGTGTTGTTTTGTTCACTTGCTACGTGCTCACTTGTTGGAAAATCTGTCATAAGCGTAGAATAGCTATAATCTTGGAGAGTTTTTTTTAGAGTTTCATACTTTTTTCTGAATTGTTTGTGTATGAGTAGATAAGATTGATAATCATGCCTATTTATGATACACAATATTAATTCCATAAGTTGTAAATCTGTTATGTATTTATTCACATCACAATATGATCATAGAACCAGAGGTTTCCTATGAAGCCACTTAGAAAATGAAACAATAAATGGTACTAAAATTACCAGAAGTAGAAAATGATATCATTTTTGTAACAGCTTTGTATTTTCTTTCTATTTATTAATTTGAATCACAATATGGAATAGAACAATAGGCTCGTCTCCATGCAAAACTTCTTACTACAGATGTGTAAAATCTTAATGCCCCTTATTATATTAAGACACTAGGCTGGGAGAACAGAGAAAGTTTCTGGGCATTAACGTAGTTCTTATTGCTTTCATCACACAGAGGGACACTAGATTTTGGTAGAACGAAACCAGGCTTTGGTGTCCTAATCGGTTTGTCAGCCCGACCACCGCTGGGACACCATTGTGGTCCTGTTGGTTTCTAACTTGCTTTAGCCACCACTGGTGTCTCGTTAGTCTCTCACTGGTGTCCTGTCTGGTGTCCCAATGTAATACGGTCTTGATAAGTGTGATAGATTTGTTCCCTTTTTTCATACTAATCTATTAGGATGGGATGCATTTACTCACAGATATATAAGCTTAGCACCACCTTGTGTGGGACTCAAAATCCCTGAGCTGAGAGTCAACCATGCAAGAGCATTCAACACTGTCATGCATCCCCAGAATGGATATGATGTATGATAATATCCATAGAGGAGACGCTAGACACTGTCATGAGTCTCCAGCATAGCCACTCCCAACACTGGATGAATACCCACTAAACTGCCTATAGTGCTCCACAAGAGTGAGACTTGAGACTGGACTTGGAATTTTCATAGAGAGAATCATGCTTCTGCCTACTCTTGGTATACGCCATCTGGTTAATAGTCTTCATCCTCCCACTTTGGTCGAGTCATCATGGAGAAGAGGTGCGTCTCTCCTCCCCACAGACTGTCCACAAGGCTTCCAGAAACTCTCCATCAGTGACCCAACCAACTCCTATAAACTCAACTCCAATTCAACTGAACTCAGAACAGCTAAATTTAAGTCAAACTACTTATAGGTACTCAACTCAGCTCGAATCAACTCAAACAAACTCAATCCAACTCTTTGCTTATACCCAACTTCACTCAACTCAAATCACCTCAACTCAACTCAAATCAACATAACTCAAGCTTTGTTACCTGAAATCTGTTAGCTACAATTGAACATTTTGTGATTCTCTCAAGGATAATCATGAGTAAATGAACTAGCATAGAATAATTATTCTCACGAGTTTTGAATGTTCAATTTATACATTTGTATAAATAGGTATATATACTTGTATATAGCTATTAATATATTTGAATCAGAATATGAAGTAGAGCTACAGGGTTTCTACCAAAAAGTCGAGATGAGGGTGTGGATCTTGTACATATTTATGCTATTTATTTTGAGTATAATATTGTCTCACACAATTTAAGATTATTTAATATTGATAAATTTTATAGATTTGCTAATAACTGAACTTTAAAACTTTTGCAAGCTACTTATCGTAGTTAATCACAATAAGAAGCACAATATCTTAAAAAATTAATAAAATAATAGAAATCAGCAATAACCATACTGATTATTGCAAAAAATATTACGTTAAATCTTAAAAGTTTTAAAATATTATTAATTTCTTCCAATCTAAATTGGAGATTATTGAAAAACCCTGTTTATGGGGAAAGCCTCTACTTGGATGGACGATGTGCCGCTTGACAGATATTATGAACGCTTGCATTCCTGGGATTCATGTAAGCTTGGAACCTAGCATATTGGAACCTAGCTTGGAACCTATTCACGGCATAATCTTAGAAAAATCTAATACTTCACAGAGACTAATTTATAAATATTTTGCGTTTTTCCTTATCCTGGATAAGCATTGAATTTATTGTCGCAGGAAAAGATGCAACGTATCATTCATTCACGGTGCTAGGAATAAAAAAAACATTGATATTCAATATTTTCTATTAACAAACATTTCTAGAAATATAATTGAGATTATGAATAAATATTTAATCAATATAAGTTCAAAAGCGCGTGACTTTTATGAAGTTGTAAGAGCTAAAGCTGAACACTTTTTATTTTCCTCAATAAATATTGGGTTCCTCTATAAGGACTCATCTACAACAAGAGAAATTACACATTTGAGGAAGGTACGGTATTCAGGGTTGTCACTGGTGTTTGGGGGGGATTTGGACGTGGACTAAGTCCTTGTCCTTGAAGTCCTCGATCTTGGGGGGGGGGGGCACAAAATCAAATCTTCAACATTACTACTGACAAGATTTTTTGCGTATAGAGGGGGGCAAATTTTTTTCTAAATTTAGGCAGGGGACTTCCTTGAGTGTGAACTATTGAGTTTGGTTACTATTTTACTGTTACATTTTATGCTAGTCAATTGTAATTGATTCAGCTTATCATGCAGAGGTAGCCTAAAAAACCCAAATTATCGTTGAGGATTTTTAAGAAAAGCAAATGTGGACTTGAAGAATATAATGTATGTTATGGAGAATTGACATCTGAATTCTAGAGGAGAAAATGATCTCTTTCCTTTATTTTATCAGAAACTTTATCTGAGATTTATGAATAGAGACTACTATTTATAAATCTTGTTGTCATTTTTACTACGTGTGCCCTATTTCTGAGATTCTGAGAGTCCCTATTCCTCTGTCTTAACTCCACAGTCAATCTCTTTGTTAGGAGCGTGATTGGTGAAAGTGTTGTGTGGAAGATAGGGTACGGTAGTGTATCATCAATTTATTCCTCGAATCGACGCTAATGACCAAACAAGTCCATTCGGCAAAAGTTATTATGCAACTTGGCTACTACCATCTCATTTCTACGAATCTGTCCATCATTTCCATGTACCCATTCATTTCCCTCTCAGCTCAATTTCAGTTAAAAATGAGGAAATAGTTGACGGTTGATTACTTATTGCAAAATTGAATGGAGATTTCATCGAATTTCAATCACTTGTTCAGTTCCAATAAATAACTATATACAATAGGAAATATTATTTTATAAATTAATAAAAGCAATATAAAAACTTGTAGTACCCTTTATTATTAAAAACTTTCATATTGTTTTTTATTGTATTGATTTTATATTGTTTTTATTAATTTGTACAAGAGTACAAAACACAACACTATAAGTGAAGTGTTTTTATTATTTTATAAATATTATAGTAATTGAGCATTTATTTGTATTAAATGATAGAAAGAATATTCACATTGGAGAAGAATAAACATCAGAGATACTAGAGAAATAGTACCTACACTGTATTAATTGAAAGTGATAGATTATTACAAGATGATTGCAATATCGAGCAATAGAACCACAAAACTTAATTGCTTCAAAGTAAATAACGAATTATCTTTTATGAATTTATCATTAGTGTCACAATGTAAGAGTAGATTTCAAATATTTTTGAGAATATTCATTTTTTTGTAATAACAGTATTTCTATCAAGTAAATTGGCAATTTCGAAAGTGAACAATATATTTTTAACATAACTTGATCAACATATAGAAGAAGTGGAGAATCCAATTTAAAACAAACTATTTCTGATTGGTCAGAATAAAAAATGTAGGCTATAGCTAATATTGGTTATGAAAAATTGAAGGATGGCAAAATTCCTATAGAAAACTGGTTGAAAAAAATTCGAGAATAGAATAGTAATCTAAAACAGAGTAATGGGTCACTGTATCTGTGATACTCAGTAAATAATTATTATGCTTCAACACAATTAACAATACAACAAACAAATTAATTTACCCAGCCATATTCTTCCATTTTAAAATTAAATCTTCAACTCAATAGAACACATTGCAAATTCACATCAAAAATTATCAATTCAAATGAGGCGTTTTACTGTAGATATAATTGGTCAAAAAAAAGATGATCTCAGAAATCACTGAGGTTTATTATAGATTTCTTTATTATATTATAGATTTATTGATACAGTACAGTAAAGTTACTAATCCAAATTCTTTATTTAGTTTAGCCTACATTGCAAATCTTCTTCCAGGCAAAACATTATCAAAGTTAGTTTTTTTATCGAATGAACGGTGATGTATAAACAGTTGTACATACTGTGAAAAATTTGATGATAGTAGCATTACTACTAATTGAATGTAAACAAAACCCGAGCCTGTCCTGCTTGAGTAGCCCAAATTATTCGACTTCCTTCCGCTTTCTATCCTTGAATTGAGGCTTAGAGAAGGTGGAAGTTACCTGTGAGGCGACCCAGACTCCGACTTGTCAGACCAGTTTGGTTTTATAATACTGAATTACCTCTCAGACATATCGCGCGCATTCGCTTCGAAATTACATAACCGATCTACTTCGTGCTACCTGGGTACGTTTCCTTCAAACGGCCATCCTACTTTCCTATTTTCTCCTCCGAATTTCTTCTAGAAGATTGATTTGGAGCTTCCAATTTTACGTACAAAAAAATTGAGGAGGAGGATATAATGTTCCCTTCAAACTCTGGCATTCCATTCCACTTTCGTTCTTCCCTCTTGTCTCCGAATTTCTTAGATAAAATTAATTAAAAGTTCCCAATTATTCTACAAGAATGTTAGGAAAGCATATTAAATCTACTAACATTTTTCTTGTCTCCAAGCTATTAGAACATTTGAAAAAAAAACTGCCAGAGAAAGATATCAAATTGTATTATGAGGCTATTAATATTATAAGAAAGGGGATTCTATCATCCTATTATATTAAGCGAGCAATTTCTGTATATCTGTTTATATTTTTATATCTGGTTATTTTTATATCTGGTTATTTTTATATTTTGATATCTGGTTATTTATGTTCAACGGATCTCGAAAACGGCTCTAACGATTTTCACGATATTTGGAACATAGTAGGTTTATGATATAAAAATTCGATTGCACTAGGTCTCATTCTTGGGAAAACTCGCTGAACGACATACACGATCATTTTAGAGAACTGTGTTCTGTTTATCAATAAAATATCGGGGCACCGAGCTTCGCTCTTTATTTCTACTTATTGATAAACAGAACACAGTTCTCTAAAATGATTTCTCTAAATAGTGCATTCAAATTTTTATATCATAAACCTACTATGTTCCAAATTTTGTGAAAATCTTTAGAGCCGTTTTCGAGATCCGTTGAACATAAATAACCAGATATAAATATATACAGAGATTGCTCGCTTAATATAATAGGATAAGAATAACGAGCGAAGCTCAGTGCCCCGATATTTTTTATGTGATAAGAGGAAACTTGTTTTTATCATATGTTTAATCAGATTATTGATTACCGATTGGAAAAAGTAATACACTGCTGCAATATCAGCTAATATCAGGGACCGAGCTTCGCTCTGGAGTACAAAAGCATAAGCAGTTTTTTACGAAAGAAGAAATTATAATGATATTTATAGTTCATACAGAAATGTTTTATCTAATCACAGTAAATTGAGATTAATTCCCAGAGGAATGCAAAAATTTCCCTCACAAAGGCCCGGTTACACAAAAGCCAGTTAAATTTCAATACTGGTTAATTTCACGTGAACCAAATCAGAGAAGACCATTTCAAAAAACATGGTTCTACTGGAATTAATCAGGATTAAAACCCGGCTTTTTTGCATCCGGCATCAAGTACCTGATTGAATGATTACAAAAGTTCAACAGCTGAGTCATAATTTTGACACAGTCCCACACACATGAACTCGCTCACTCACTTCCATCATCAACATACGACGAAATAATATTATTATCAGCTGTTTTTCCAAGGATGAATAATAATTATCCTTTTAATGTCCTTCAGTGAGTTTTCCGAGGGATGAGACCTAGTGCAATCGAATTTTTATATTATAAACCTACTATGTTCTGAATTTCGTGAGAATCGTTAGAGCCGTTTTCGAGATCCGGTGAAATACAAACATATAAACATATAAACAGAAATTTCCCGTTTAATAGTATAGGATTGTGTTTTTCGAAATAATGTATTAATAGTCTAATAATTGACAACAATCTGTCTGACTCCCGACCCAGCCCCAATATTGAAATTTAATTTCATGATAACAGTTTTATAACTATAATCTGTATAAAATCAGTGAAGACTAGGCCCTCCATCCCAAAAATAACAGCGTTGCCAAAATTGTGTACAATTGAAACTTCCTCAAATTTCTAATTTAAACCACAGAATTATATAATATGTAAAAAATATATAATCCGCGATTTTCCAGTAAATAAGTACTTAAAAGGAAATTCAATTTTTTGTGAAATTGAAAACATTACAAAAATATGGGTTTCTTTTGTTATATTACTTCTCTCATAAATATGGAAAATCGTAATTAGTACCCAAGAAGGGGCGGAGCGAATGTATTTTTTCTATTGGTGTCTTGATCATATTCATCCGAATAATAATTATTTGTTATTAATGACTATGTTTGTCAATGTCAAGACAACTTGAGAAAAAAACATGGCATCTTCGACATGCTAGACTCTCTCTTGTTTCGAAAAATGAGTGGTTTGTAAAAGCGAGAAAATTTCTCAGGAATAAATGAAACTACTTTTCACATTATTTTTGAAAAGTGAATTCGTGGATTCTATAACGATCAGTTATTCAATTCTCAATGATAATAAATAATTCAGGTTAACAATAACGGTTCTTTATTGTAATTCTATGATTCCATAATCCAATTTGTTCGGAAAATTAATGTGATTCAAGCATTCCACATCCTCGGGGAGGGGGGCATGGCCCCACGGCCCTTCCTGGAACCGCCAATGAAAAACGCTGTACGGTACCAGAGTTTCCAAGAGTTATATTGGGAATATATTATCCAAAATGATAAATCATGGAGCAAAATTAGGGTAGGCCTATCGGTTATCTCAAGAATACCTGTATTAAATCATAAAAAAGAAAAATTTATAAAGTCAAAAATATTATTGTAGGCCCTATTATTTTATTGCATAGGTACTGGATCATTAATCCCATATACTTTGAAATTTGATTGAATGATAGAAGTGTAATCTTTATCGAGTTTCTGATACGTACCTAACAGTACCTGATTGATAATTATTATGACATTGCAAATTATAATGTGATGTGCTTGATTTTCAGTAGGATGTGGCTGGCTGTGCTTCTGTTTGTGTTCATTCTTGGCCTTCTCGCTTATTTGGACACAAAGAAACCTCCAAACTTTCCTCCAGGTAATCTATAGTATTTGTCAATTGATTATACATGGTATAGACTGTTGCAATATTTTCTATTCAGTGACTAGAAATATGAATTCATAACATATATGTTATCATGCCATGCATATTAGATAATTAAGTATTCTAGGTGGGAAACATTTTCCTGCTTACTGCAAAACAAACCATTCAATGCACAAAACCATAACTCAGTGTAAATAGCCTAATATATTGTTTGTATACAAAAGAGAAGTCCAGATCCAATTTTTTCATGCAAAATTTCCTTGTGCTAGATACAGAATGGCCCAAAAACCTCATATTTTCGGTTCATTTTCCAGTTTTCAGCTATTTCCGCCAAATCCTGTAATCGGACAGAAATTTCCTTAGCTTCTTTTTTAGATCATGAATTTCCTAATAAAATGAGTTCATTTGGTTCTTTCTATCTTCAATGAGTTATCTTCAATAACTACTGAGTTACAATTTTTCATAAGTGAGTAAAACTTTAAGTAATGAACAATTTTGATGAATTTCAGTTTTTCATCAATAATATCTTTCAATTGTTACCATTTAAATTATAATACATAATCCCTATGGGCGTAATTTGTAATCTAGAATTTGAGACCAGGTAGAGCGCTCTATCTCATATACATTTCCAGGTACACCTGACAACAATGGTCCTTGTATTTTGGCAAACACCTAGGTTTTAGCTTCAATCATCATCAGCAATTTCCATTGTCACCACATTGAGATTTCGCACCATGATATAAGTTCATTAGATCATATTCTATGAGAACAAAATTTTGACAATCATTACTTTTGACACACTGATCAGATCTCATTGTACCACATTCTTCTCGGCTCGTCAAGGCGGTTCGAAATCATGCATCAGAAGTCTAATTCGATCCTGGATAGAAAATTCAGACTTGAGTGTAATTTAACCAGTATTTCAATACACAAAGACATTTTCAATTTCTATATTTAGAGCTATGTATCTCGGTAACCCGTTATTATAAAAAACTTGATATTCAATTTTAGAATAGAATCTCCTCTTTTAGTTGCTGTAAACGATTCATGGAAGAAAATGATCGTAATGTAAGATTCGAACATTAAAAAAAATCAAGAAATCGAAGATACTTTACTCATATTAACGGTCTAGGCAGTGGTATGATAGGAAACAGTGATTCAAGATGAATTTTAGGAAACTAAGCTCGCAGAGGATGGAATTGTCTACAATTTTGAATCAATCATGAGTTCCTATGATGTATCGACTCATTTTAGAGACTCTTGATTAACAGAAAAATCGTGAATAAAATGAAAACTGAAATCGCTATTTTTAAAATCAGCTGTAACTTTGTAATGGTAGTGAAATCGAAAGTATTCTTCAATGTCATGGAAAGAGGATATACCATCCCACATCCTTACTAGATTTTGAAATTTCATCCGAAGTATTTCACAAGATACGCAGCTTTGAATTTGGAAATTGTTAATTTTTTTTTAAAGAGAAATGATGCATGATTTCGAACCGCCTTGACGAGTCCATAAGAATGAGCTGTGGGTTGTGGTACAATGAGATCTGATTAGTGTGTCAAAAGTTATGATTGTTCAAAATTTTGATTCTTGAGGTGTCCTTATGCATGCATCTCCACTAAATTAAGTGCATCTAACGGGCGATTCTCATAGAGCATGATCTTAAGAACATATGATGCGAAATCTCAATGTGATGACAAAGGAGTTATTGCTGATGATTATTGAAGCTAAAACTTGAGTGATTTCAAAAATACAAGGATAATTATTGTTGTCAGGTGTACCTGGAAATCTATATGCGAAAGAGTGCTCTACCTGGTCTCAAATTGTAGAGCACAGAAGGATTTTGACTTATACATTTAAATGGTAAACAATCGGAGAATATTGTTGATAAATTAAAATTCATCAAAATTGATTATTATTTGAAATTTTAGATTTAGCAAGCATTTCATCACTATTTCTTTGAATTCTAGAAGTTTATATAACTTTCTGTGTAATTCATAGTATAATAACTTATTTCACTTATTATTGAAATAAGGATCCAAGCAAAAATACTATTTTATCTATCTAAACTTCCAAAGTCGACAACAGGCATTGTTGACATTGACATTCAGGTCATTCAGATTGGCCAAATTTCAAGTGTGCTAAAACAGCTGATCAAAAAACTTTTCATTATTTGTGTTTATTATTCAATAATAATTAAAAATCATCCTAATGTCATTTTAAAGAATAAAAAAGTATAAACTCAACCTCCCACATAATTGAACATAATATTTCAGGTTATTTAGACAAATCAGAATAAAAAATAATAATACTTGAACAATTTCCTGATATTCATGAATGATTTTTAAGAACTTATTTAATCATTTGAAAGTGATTTTCAAGTAGTTTATAAATCACAATTTTGCCCACTTAAAGCATTGTAAATCATTGTACAATCATTTAAAAGTGTTTTTAATCTACTTTGAAATGCTTTGAAGTGATTTAAAAAGTACATAAATCGATAATTCTAAATGATTTTTAAGAACTTATTTAATCATTTGAAAGTGATTTCAAATGATTTTCAAGTAGTTTATAAATCACAATTATGCCCACTTAAAGCATTGTAAATCATTGTACAATCATTTAAAAGTAATTTAAAAGTGATTTGAATCTACTTTGAAATGATTTAAAAAGTACATGGATCGATGATTCCAAATGATTCTGAAGAACTTATTCAATCATTTGAAAGTAATTTATAAATCACAATTTTGCCCACTTAAAGCATTGTCAATCATTGTACAATCATTTAAAAGTAATTTAAAAGTGATTTAAATCTACTTTGAAATGCTTTGAAGTGATTTGAAAAGTACATAAATCGATGATTCTAAATGATTCTGAAGAACTTATTCAATCATTTGAAAGTGATTTCAAATGATTTTCAAGTAGTTTATAAATCACAATTTTGCCCACTTAAAGCATTGCAAATCATTGTACAATAATTTAAAAGTGCTTTAAAGTGATTTAAAATTACATTTCAAAGTACTTTAAACTGATTATTTTGCTGCTTGGGCAGATTACCTCAGATTTGCTAGAGCTATGACGTTCCACTTTTGCTTCTGGAAGTGCTTAATAAACAATTATTCTCATATATATATTGTTTATTTTTCTGTGTGGTAAAAAATAGTGTTCGCACCACAGGCAGAAATGTTTTTCCGGCTCTCAATCTTTTCGGTTGAAAACCGATTTTGAGCTGGAAAAGTCTCATTTTCGGCCCTAGATGCAAAATATACTATTTCAGCTAGAACAGCTTTTTGAGACAAAGTGCTAAAAAAACATCTACAGTTTCATCAATGCTGTATCGGCAATATGAAAATGCATGCAGTTAATATGTCTTTGAATAAAGGTGTTGATATTTACATAAAGAAATTATTCTCTTCCAATTTTATTTAATTAAAATTTCAAAATTATTCGAGCCCTGATAGAATGACTGACTCACTGTACAGTCAGTCGAGTATTTTAATATTGGAATTGTTTTTGGTGGATAGATAATTAGACTGTATTAATAATTATACTTTATTTAATTGACAATATAAAACAACAAATGACAATAACATGACATGACATGAAGACCTATCCTCTAAGCACCAGCCATCACGGCACTAGGCGCCTAAACAGATGGTTAAAAATCTGCCAAAATTATTACAGTATCAAGTTTTTAACTACATTTAAAATTACCGCAAAAGGTCTATAAATCGTTAACGGTGCATTGTAGACGATTCGATTTTTGCAAGAGACAAAAAGTGCTGGAAATTCACTTCTACACCCGAATTGATTAACGGAAAGCCTAATGTGTGTTTTTTTGGAAAATTCAAAAAAATTTCCATCAAAAATTTAATTGGCATGACATTTTTTTTATCTCGATAACGGTGTGTTGTAAACGATTTTGCAACATATAGAAAGGGGTTGAAATTCGATTTTTCATCCGAACTGTTGGTCAGAAAGCCTAAATTGAGAGTTGAAAAAATGTTTGATTTTCACTTTTAACATTTTCACTTTTTATTCACGTGATTTTCACATTGTGTGTTAACATGGGTAATATCATCCTGAGAGCTCAGAAGCCGGTCCTTATCGATATCAATGAAGATTTTATATAATCAATAGAAGCTCATTGACTGTATTTACCATGATTTCTATTTGTATTTACCGTACTTCTAATGATACCCATTTACTTTTATTGATATCACTAAAAGTTCAGTGATAACAATAGATTTTCGTTGACTGTATTTACCATTATTTCTATTGATATCCATGAGCACCTATGATATCACTGAACGTACAGTGATATCAATAGAAGTTCATTGACTGTATTTACCGTGATGTGTATTGATATCCATGAACTCCTATTGATATCACTAAACTTGTAGTGATATCAATATAAGCTCATTGACTGTATTTACCGTGATTTCTATGGTATCCATGGATATCTATTGATATCCATGAGCTTCTATTGATATCACTAAACTTGCAGTGATATCAATATAAGTTCATTGACTGTATTTACCGTGATTTCTATTGGTATCCATGAACTTCTATTGATATCACTAAACTTGTAGTGATATCAATATAAGTTCATTGACTGTATTTACCATGATTTCTATTGGTATCCATGGATTTCTATCGATATCCATGAGCACGTATTGATATCCATGAGCATATATTGATATCAATATAGTTTTTCTATCGATTTCTATGGATCTCTTCCACTAGGGTGACTATTGCCAACCTACACACAACACGCTTTTTTACATTGTGACATTTTACATTTTATGAATTAGTGTGAATAAGTCATACAGAATTACAGTAACAACTACAAGCAGAACAACATAAGAGTAAACAATAGTTATGAATCTATATACCTTCAGGAGTAATCGAAATACATAATTACAAGTAAAAGAAAACAATACAATCATCAGAGATAACTAACTATACAATAGAAGAGATAATTAATATGAGAATCAAAGGGATGTCTTATATCTATGTTGTATACTCAGAAAATGAGAATCTTCTTGGCCTTCTAATAACACGTTTTCCCCTCCCTTGAGTAAGACCACCAACCAATGAAAAAGACAGATCGGGTAAACTAGTATGACAGACATTGTCAGGGAAACCCATAAAGTCCCCACTTGAGCCACCATCTGAAATCGCACTGTTCATTTCCCCAGTAGTGTCCTCATTTTCACCCCAGAGAGGTACCGAAAAATACATATTAGGTTGTGGGGTATCATTGTGGCTGACATTACCAGTTGCATCCACATTTGTTGTATGGTCTCAATGATATCCAGTATGATGTGTGCCAACTAATGGAGTCAAGCCTTTCCTACCTGACTGCTTCAGAAGGTGCTTACGATTCCGTCTGTAAATGTGTCCAGAGGCTGACTCCACTGTGTATGACCTAGGCATTTCATCAATAGATACCACTGTAGCAGGGGACCAGATGCTGTCAGGAGTGAGCTTGAAGAAGACAGATTCATCAGCACAAAGAGGAGTTAGCTGGCACACATGTTTGTCAAACTGTTGTTGAGCTCTCAGTTGTTGCTGCTGGCATTGTTCCTTGTGCTTGGAATGGCCTGCCAGAGTTGAAGCTAAAAGTGCATCTGTGTTTGGGAGAGTTGTCCTGAGCCGTCTGGAAAACATAAGATGTGCTGGTGAGAACATATCACCTTCTGGGGTATTGTGTTGTTGCAATAATGCCAAGGAGACATCTGAGCCAGCATCATGACACTTGAGAAAAATATTCTTTACAATTTTAACAGCACTTTCAGCCATACCATTTGATTGTGGGAAGTTGTGACTGGAAGTTGTATGAGTAATCTTCCAGTCAGTGACAAAGTCCAAAAACTCCTTAGATGAAAAAGGGGGGCCATTATCACTTACAAGTTGACATGGAATGCCAAAGCGGCTGAAGACAGACTTGAAGGCAGATATAACACACTGTGCATTAGAGGATGACAGATGACAGACCTCAATGAATTTGGAATAATAGTCAACAAGTACCAAGTATTTTTTATGATTGAAATCAAAAAGATCAGTACCAATCTTTTGCCAAGGAATATTGGGAATCTCATGATTCAGAAGAGGCTCATCTGGATTGGCAGGACGATATTTGATACAGGTAGGACATTGTTGGATCATTTCCTTGATTTCTGAAGAAAGAGTAGGCCAGAACAAAACATCACGCACTGCATTTTTTGTTCTCTCTATCCCCATATGACCACAATGAAGCTTCTGAAGAATAGATTTTTGCATTTTCTGGGGTACCTACAACCACACTATTATTTTTGTATAAAATGCCATTAGCAGTATTCAGTTGTTCTCTGAAACTATAGAACGGTTTACAAGAGTTGGGTATGGCAGACTGGCATTGTGGCCATCCCTGTAAGCAATAAGATATAAGGAGAGTAATGGTCTCATCAGCAGATGACATCTCTTTGACCTCCTTCAGTGTTTGAGACACTATTGGGAGAGAGGAATGGATTAGATTGACATGGACTGAGATGTCATCATCTATCAGGCTTTCTACTTCTGGGAGTGTAGCTCGTGACAATGTGTCAGCCACATGCATCAATCGACCAGGTTTGTAAACAATATGAAAATCATATGGTTGAAGCTGAAGAAGCATACGCTGGAGCCTAGCTGGGACACTTGCAAGAAGGCGTTTGCTAATAGTTACTAGAGGTGAGTGATCCGTTTCAGTAGTAATTTGTTGACCATAGATACCGGTATATTGTCTGAATCGATCACAGTCAAACACCACCGCATAAAGCTCTTTCTCAATCTGGGCATATTTTTGTTGACATGTGGTGAGGGTTTTAGAGGCATAGCATACTGGCTTACCGTTTTGAAGAAGAGCTGCACCCACTTTACTTCGAGATGAGTCAACTGTCAACACAATAGGTTCAATTCAATTGTATTTTATAATTCAGTGCAATTTCAGTTTTTGATTCAATATTGTATTTTATGATTCAGTTGTTGCAATCAGTTGTTGATTCGATACAGTACTGTTTCATGATTCAGTGCTACTGCAGTTTTCAATGCAATTGTATTTGATGATTCAGGTCCAGCATGGCTGCCAGTGGTGGGGAGTGGCATGGCAATCTACAAGATCCGCAAGTACCTGAAGAACAAAGGCAGCTTTTTCAGCCACGCGACCACTGAGATGGCGAAGGAGTACGGACCGCTGGTCGGCCTGAGGGTGGGCAAGGACAGGCAGGTGGTCTGCTGCTACCAGGCCGTCAGGGAGATGCTCTTCAACGAGGACATCGATGGCCGCCCGACTGGCCCTTTCTGGGAGATTCGTACCTGGGGCAGCCGCAAAGGTAAAAAACTAGCAAAGCTTCGTCTTACAACCGAATCCACTATCATAAACATCAATTGATACTATTATTATTACTAATTATCATCACTATCATTGCCGGCCAGGATAGCCAAGACGACTACTCATAAATCACCCTCACACCTCCCATTACTCATTTACAAGCAAACATCTTATGTGGGCATCATCCGCAATAAAAAATAAATAGCAAATCTCAACTGATGAGTTAAAACTACTTGATATTAGAAAAAACACTGATTAATTGACACTGGAACCCCTAGGCCTAATTAATATTATTCAAGACCACTGATCAATTAAAGCAATAAATGAGATCACTATCAAGTCATTTTAATTTAATATGGATTAAACTAAATTAAATTAGTCTTAACTCAGCATGTAAAGGCAGCACTCATATCTTTTACTGGCAACATAATTATAGCACAACCATGGAAACATAAGATTGAAAGCAACTATTTTATAGATATTGAAATAATTATTATTGCTTTAAAACTGAGTTATGGTACCAATACATGTTACATTATTTATAAAAATTCGGAAAATGAATAGTTTAGGTCAGTATATGCATGCTATTCCTCTACCAATCATTTCTCTATGATTTGTGTACAGTACAGCTGAATAAATTAATATATATTCTTCTATTTTTAATATTTATTACAGCTTCTATTGTTTTTAACCATCAGTTCCTCCAAACAACAGGTTCTGAAAATACTGGTAGCCTATGATAGTTCTTCAATTTATTTTTACATGAATTTCATTTCATTCATGCGGTGCAGTAGGTCTACCGTAATCTTAAAAAAATTTTAGTTTAAAATTTTTAAAAAATACTCAATCGCCTGTCCGGGTTAATGTACCTAGAATACAGGTATTCTACGTACCCTTAGTCCGGGCGCAAATGTCATTTCGTGGTCATTTTTGGATAACAGCCGTGGAAGGTGTCTCAATTTCTTCGTTAGGTCTAGCATAATAAGGATCGTGATGATATAAGTCGAAATCACAGGAAAAACACCTCGGAAACAAGATGGCCACCAAAGCTTTTAGGGTTTTGCTATATCGCTTGTATTTCAATACGGTAACCGTTCAAAATATTCAACTGTCTTTTGAAAAAAAATATTTCAACAATCTTCCTCTTCGAATTCTGTTCTATAAAATTTCCCTCTAAAACGCATATTTTATTAGTTATAACATTCAAAAGCCCAAAAAAGCGTTTTTTTTTAATTTCTTACCACTATAACTTTTTTTGTGCAAGGGATACAGAGAAATTTCAAATATATGAAATTCAGATCGTTTCTTCAGCTTCAGAACGATATATCTTTATGCGCTGTACGTCAACAAATGTGTTCTCCAGCACCCTCCAAAGATCACCCTGCATGATTTCTGGTGCGTTTTCCATACGCATGAGGTAACAAGCTAGAACTATAAAATTGATTTTCCATTACTAATTCAAGATAGAGATTTAAATAAATCTCTTTGTTACAACAAGCCGAATAAAATATATTGATGATGGAAACCACGAAACAACATCATTAAAAAATTCAAGATGGCGGTCATTATTATTGACAGTAATTTTCATATCGCTTGCTATTCAGTTATTGTGATAGATAAATGATTGATTTTACCACCAAACTGTTGAAAATTGACCAATCTATGATATTCGATAGAATCGTCTCATTCAGACCACTTTTTTCATGATCAATTTAACTTGAAACATAGATTTTTCGGGTACAATATTTCAGTAGACATACAATAGTATTATTACATAGGCCTACACCCGTTTATTCAATCAACTTCCTCTATCAGTAGTGTCTGCACCAAGCTTTTCTATGTTCAAAAATATGGTGTCCGTTTCTTTGAAATATGTTTCTTTGAAATGAGGCAAAATTGAAGATTGGATGTTTAAAGCCGTTATGTTCACTTATGTCTCTCCCTTTTACATCCTATATGTTTCATTACGGTAAAATTGAGGATTAAGTGCATGAGAGTCTTTTCTTTGTTGCTTTTTATTCTTTCTATACATTCTGTTAGTTTTTCTCACTGTGTCCATTATCATTATTTTGTTTTTATATACCAGATTCATTTAATTTTCAGTGATACTGAAAGACATTTTAATATAATAATGAAGAAAATGATTTTATTTATTTTCTTTTATAAGATTGGATTAGATATGAATAGGTATGATTTTGTTTCTACCAAAATAGATCTTAAATTTAGTTTTGTTAAGAGAGTTCTTTGTTGATTGAAGAATTAGCCTATTATTTTTGTTTTGTTAAATATTGGTACAAATGTTCTCAATATTCATAACAAATAGTGTGGAAATGGAACACAAATGATTCAGTTTATTTTAGTTTTGTTGGATTTTTTTTAGTTTATTTTGATGTAGTTGGTTTTAGTTTTGTTGAATGATATTCCGATTTGTTCGAATGTGTTCTGGTTTATTGTACTTAGTCCAAGATAAAGCTAGTTATTATTTTAAGCGACTTATCCCTCAGCAAAAGCATTATGCTTAAAGAGGGATGAACCATTAATATTTCTTCAAGAGCACTTTCCTTTCATTATTATTATCATACTTTTTTTTAATATTATATTATTTGTATTTTTTTATCTACCCATAGGGTTCTGTTTATTTTTATTATTTTATTATTGAATGTTTAATAATTTATTAAATGCGTTTGTGTTTTTGAATGTAATTTATTTTTATTGGTTGAATAAAGCATATTATTTTATTTTTTTTATTAGCACAGTGTTGTAGAAATTTTCTAAAGCTTTAAAATTACATCTTCCACAGCTGTTACCCAAAAATGACCACGGAGTGCCTTTTTCATGACATATGCGCCCGGACTATGATATTTATTCAATCAAACAAATGTTTTACTGATAAGAAATATTTCAATATTAGTCATTCGTACTTCTGAATCTCTAAAATTTCTTATTGGCATGACCACGGAATAAACATACCAGAAGCACGTAGTGCTTCTCTACTCTGTGGCATGACCCTTTTTGTTGGAAAACCCCTCTATTTGTTTACAAAACATTATTAGATGTCAAAATACTGGTCTTATGAACTAAAACTGTAATAATTATTCTAGTACATGAATAAATAACTGCCGCCAAGTGGCCTGGGCTGCTCAGGTCTAGTGTCAAAGATTTCAGGTCACACCTGATCAATTTCAGGGCTCCTCTGACATGATAAAGCTTTTAGGCAATCAGGAGCAACAGCGTCACGTGTCCATTCTAAACACAGGATTTGATCAAAGAAAATAAAATCTGGTCTAGCCGAGACTCAAACCATACGTAACCAGCGTCTGAACCTTGGACCATTTTAGTAGTCTTACAGTACCGTATATAGTTTGATCGAAGGTCTATAGTTCAACTATTAGAAGATCTTTCAACTTGGACGGATATGTGGAGCAGAGAAAATTAGGGATACAGCGGCGGCGATGTTACCGTGCTAGTGCAGAAGGCGTTCCATAGTATTTAGTGAATGTTCAACACCTCTTGGTACGCAAACTGCTAGTTTCTTCTTTGAAAACACAAAGAAGCGCATTGACTGAGCCAGTTTTGACAACTTTCACAATCGCGCTTGTCTCTATTCATTATTGATATCACTCTTATTGGCTGAACTGGTTCACCATCTCCCTTCTGGATTGACAAATTTACTAAGTTACTGGGAAAGATATGTATTCTTTCCAAACTTAGTATTCTTTCCAAAGAATGGACATTGATATGTTCATAGCTCCGCCAATTCATATAGATACGAAACAATGTTATCTTGAAAGAATTTCTAAATTCCATTTATCCATCATGTACAGTTTAATAATTGTTATTTCGGTTTATATTATGCAAATATGTAAATTCATCTAGACTGTAGTGTAAGTTATTATTCATAAGGGTATAAAAGCCTGTATTCATTGCGATTTGTATAAATAAAGCTCTCAATCAATCAACCCATATCTCTATGCTCCGCATATATCCCTCCAAGTCGGAAGTTCTTTTAATTCAACTACTTAGTTCTTTTATAATTCAACTAGTACTTTCAATTCTACTGTATAAACCACCCGACTCAGGCCACATCACAGTAGATTAATTTTTTGGTGATTTGTATAATGAATTTAAATTGATGATTAGCTTTACTAGGTATCAGAGTGATACCGACTTTAACTTACTCAGTGACTATATTTGCAATTGTTGCAGGTCTGCTAGTAACAGACGAGGACTTCTGGGCCGAGCAGAGGCGCTTCGTTCTGCGTCACTTGAAGGAGTTTGGCTACGGGCGTCGCACGATGTCAGGCCTCGTCGAGGAGGAGGCATTGCAAATGGTCGCCCTCTTCAAGCAGCGCATACAAGGCGAGAAAAAACAGAAAGGAGTTGTAATGGAAATGAACGAGGCGTTCGGAATTTTCATTCTCAACACTCTGTGGACCATGCTGGCTGGAATCAGGTGAAGAGAGTCATCATTTTTCCCTAACTTTCAAGCTGCGTATAATTTGTTTTTCACTATTCACCTCTACTATCTTAAGCTATCCCCAGACGGTCAATATATTGTATAGTATCAGTGCCGTGCGGTACCTATTATTTTAGCATCAGGCCTACTTATAGCATCGTCGTGTTTATTCTAGTACTTTTTATTTTATTTAATTTGTTCTATACACTCACAAATCATATGGCAATGACTGGGAGAGAGCAACAGGCTTAGCCCAAAACTGCACTTCTTCCAAATTTTATAAACAGTAACATTTCCAAAAGTAATAGGTTCCATTTCACTTTCTTGTGTTGTGTGGACTGATGTTAAAAGTAGGTAAGTAATGATATTATACAATAATTTTGACCGTCTAAGGACCAATTAACATCAGAATTGCAACCTCCTCACATTCATATGGAGTGAAGCTTATACACACCACACGTTGGCAGTATACAAATTCTTCAAAGTTAACTTACCCTCATTAAATTTTTCTATAAATTCAATTTAAATCCAACTCCTCTATTACAGGTATAACCCAGAAGATAAAGAGCTGAAGACACTGCAATGTCTGCTTGATGATCTCTTCAAAAGCATTTCAATGGTTGGAGCTCTTTTCAGCCAATTCCCTGTTTTGATGACTGTTGCTCCCGAATTTTCTGGATATAGAAAGTTTGTAAATATTCATCAGCAAATTTGGATATTTTTGAATGTGAGTACAAATTTACTTATTCAATGTTACATAATATAGACTACCCGTTTTTTATATTGGTACAATTTATATATATATATATAATATTACTGTTAATACACAAGGATCTCCTTCTGTCAAGAGATGATAATCTATTTGTAGCTATTTGTATACTCTAATATATTATTCAATTAATTGTTCAAATACCGTACTGATATACAATTTAATTTCTACTAAAAATTAATCCTTTTTCAGAAAGAAATGTTCAATTCACGATAAATGCTTAATTATAGGCCTACAAGAAAGAAATTGTACGGTAGCCTACTCCATACATGCAGTCTTTCAATGGATTCCATATATTGTTTCAAAGATGAATAATGTATTTATGGCTCCATAAATAAAATAATTATTCATTCAATGACAATATTATTCAATTAATATTGTTCTTCTACTCTCAGAAGAGTCCTCGTCATAACCATGACATTATCTTGAGACTTGGGCCTACACATTATTGTCTGTTTTTTACCATCTTCTTCATCACCACATAGTTCCAAGTTGATGTGAAAATATGTATGAAGTTTAATATTTGAGTATCAACGTTGGCAAATTGTATAAAATTGCAACTTTCTTCAATTTCTAATTGAACCACATATTTGAATGAAGAATATATCATCCCCGATAATTCACAGCACCACTGCAGTAGTGCTATAAAAACGTTTTAGGGTTGAAGGATTGAAGTAATTTTTTTTAATGAATTGAAAAAAGCGCCTCAACTAGACTACAAGAAATAAGTTGTATTCCAGTTTCATCATTTCAAATATGGCAGGCTAGGATAACCGAGTCGACTGAAGTCTGGTCACCCGCTACCTGGTCGTGGGTTCGAATCCCTCCGGTAGGCATGTATCTTTGATCATCTCATCATATCACCCACGCACTTTCCGCCATTACCCAAGCACAAGCTAAAAACTCATATACGGGCATCATCCATAATATAAAATTCCAATCTAAATTCTAGTTTTTGTTTGAAAAATTATTTTCCAATACTGTTGAATGATAATATTTATCTTAAACCTGTTAAATCAGTTTGAACCTGTCAAATATTGAACAGTTATCGTGATACCTTACTGAAAATTGAAGCTTTTCTTCATTATCAAACCTTATTAAAGTTATTGTATTCGAAGTGCGTACGGTATCGTAACATAGATATAGCCTACTCTTCATTACAAATTTAACATTATTTGTAAGAAAAATTATCATTTTAATTACTTACTTTTCAATAGAATTGATTATGAAATAAATATTATTAATCAATTACAGCGCCGCTTGTTTTTATTATATTATTCACAGAATGAATTGGAGAATCACAAGAAAACATTCAAAAAGGATTCGCCTAGGGATTTGATGGATGTTTATTTGGAAATGCTTGACTCCAAAGATAGAAAGCCTAGCTTTTCAGGTAATTATTAATTTTATTAAACTACGAATATCGTATTCTTTATAATATATTATGATTTAGTTATTATTCCTACATACTTCTTCCACAATGGACTTCAACCCTCTTTTTAAACTTTTATTATTTATTATTATTATTACCGTGTACTTATATTATTATTTATTCATAAATTTCAAATTCCATCACGAACTTCGAATATCATCTCTCATAAAATTTTATTACTGGTAGGTAATTAAAGACTAGCACTCTATTTTTTGAAACTTTTAGGCTTAAAAGCTACTACTTTGACAACGAGATCTTTCGGCTGGGTTACCCTTTTTCGACCCTGAATCGCGCTGGTTTCGCTAGTCTTTAATTCATTAAAAAAAGTGAGTTATCATCATAGTTCATAGGATAATCTGTATTATTCATTCTAAAGATGACGACACGGCTTGAAACTATTATTATTATATTATTATCACACAACGTTAGTAGACAGAAACTAACTAGACTGTCTACTAACTTTGATTATCACATAGCCTACAGTACTCTTATACTAACCATAGTGAAGTTAGTGTTTCATTTTTACTACTTAAGAAATCGTGCATCATACACTACTGTACGGTATCTTTCAAGTTGATGCACGTTAATTAAATTAGAAAATTTAACCTTTGAATTTCAACGATCAAAATAAGACTATAATTTTATTGTAAAAACTAATTCATTGTAGAAGATATGAATACTACACAACTTGCTCATTTAATTAACAACATTTCTATACACATGTAAGTTATCTTGTATTTGTAAGAGCATCGCTGTATTTTGTTCAAAAGACGATATTTTGACAACACCTTATTGTGAGTGCAGTACCCATAATTGGCATTCACATTAACATTTTGACAATAAATTTATTGCTCACAGAAACGCAGTTGTTGGCAATTTGCATGGATCTGTTCATGGCTGGCTCAGAGACAACAAGCAAAACTCTGGGCTTTGGGTTTCTGTACATGTTGCTTCAGCCGGAGATTCAAGACAAAGCCTATGAGGAGATTGTGAGGGTTATTGGCAGGGACCGACTACCTCTACTCAGTGACAGACCAAAGTAAGTTTCACATAATCTAGAATCATTCCTATATACATTACATACCGTATATTCTATTTTTCTAAATTATCAACATTCGGAAAAGGAACAGTTTTGGTCTGAGAATGTTGATCCTTTTCTAATCATGCATATGATTTTGATAGGTATTGTAAATAAATAATTAATCTCTATGATCTTTTTTCTCAATACTCAGAGACTACTTATTAACAACTTATGTTGCAATTATTGTGTAGTTGTTGAAGTTTCATGTGCACAACACCCAATTTCATTGTGAAACAATCACTTCATTGTGTGCTGTATTCGTGGAGAAGATAAATAAGGGATCAATTGTTATCTTCATGATTGAATTAATCAATTAATTAATGTCACTTTCAAGTGAGAGTAGTAAAAGTCTTATAACGGTATTGTGATTTTTTGAATCTTTCTAAGAAATTTCTGTTTGTCCTGAAAGTTCAATTGTACTTAATTTTATCATAAAGCATGCTTCTCTTGGCCAGCAGTGATGGCCAAAATTATTCCCAATTCAATAAGAGTTACTTCAATTTGTCTCTATTTCAACAAGCAGTTGTTCACGGTTTGCTCTCCTTGCAAAGTAGCAGAGAGGAGCGGACGAAAATTCAATGTAGGTAATTATTCAACCACCTTCAAAAACATTTTATTATATAATTCAAGAAAAACATTTATATTGTTATTACATGCAACTAGCACTAAATTGATCAAATCAGGCGTCAATTCAATGACGACATACAATATAAATTGATTTTTTCCATGTTACTGACCCTATAATTCACAATAAATCAATGTGGAAAATTATGATATTCTTATTTTACAATTATAATAATTATTTTTCCTAATTCTAGCATGCCTTACGTTGAAGCAATTGTGTTGGAATCACTCAGAATGTTCATGGGCAGAGCAGTTGCCATACCTCACAGAGCTTTGAGAGACACTAAGCTCATGGGATATACTATTCCTAAGGTGAGCTATTGAAAAATGCAGGGCCTACTCTGGTGTTCAAGGAAAAAATGTGAATGTTTACTATTCAAAATGTTGACTTTTCAAGAGATAGTATGCTCATACAATTAATTTTTGTAACATTCTTCAAGTTTCTTATGTCTCACCTATTTTGATAATAGAATTTTGAATACCGTACTCGTTTACTTGAATATAATAATTGGTGGATGGTTTAAATCATAAAAATTTACTTTTTTCAATTACTATGAATTGTTTGAATTCTTAAATTATTTATAATTTTTAAAAATATATTTCAATTTATTATACAGAATACTAATATGGTAGAGTACAGAATATCTATAAAAAAAAGATATTGTGAACCTGATTAGGTAATCCTAGAATGAAGTTTAAGTTTCAAGGTTAATATAAAAATTTCTTATTCTGCTGTGTTCTGTCCAAACTTTGTATATATAGATGTATGCAGTTCTAGAACAGACTAAATTATTGTAATTCCTACATTATTTTTATTAGCTTTTTGGCAATAATTTATGACCCTAAAGTCTGAGATATATTACTTTTAACATGAAGAGGAGAAGCTCATTTCTCCCTCCACAGTTTGTAGGGTAGACACAGACAGACATCCTGCGCACAATTGGATGCGCCGTGTCATTTTGCTTCATGCTCTTGTGATGAAAACAATTTATTATACCTGCTGACCAGTTATTATGACTTGGAACATCGCCAGCAATAGGTGGAAGGGGAGTGTTGGTGCGTCGCGTTGCAAAGCTCTCTCACACAGACACAAAAGAAGGAGAATGCTGCTAGGTAGTGGGAGTGATTAGTGGAGGATAGAGCATCGGACCTCTCCGTCTTCGAGAAAGAGCCGTGTTAAAAGTATTTTCTCTCCCACTTTAGTTTTGAGGACAAAGCCTTGTATAGTTTTGGGAAAACGCAGTGATAGCCTAGGCTAAAGTAGGATTACAAGTGACTATCCTATGTGAAATTATTTATCATAAAAAATATGAATACGGTAACATTTCAAGAACTTATAATATGCATAATATAAAATGCTTCCGTATATAAAATACAGGATTAATAGCAACTTTTTGATGAGGGCTGCTCATATTAATCTGAAAATTTAAAAATTAAAGTAGTCATTTTTTAAAAACTTTGAAAGTGAGTGAATGAAATCACTATTTTTGTCAGAATTTTCAATCACTATTCGACTCACTCATTTGGAAATGACATTAGGCTAATATGTCGAAACATGTCGTGAGTAATAAAGTACGGTACCTACTCGGTAGCGTTTTAAAAAGGGTACTTTGATTTTTCAATTTTCAGAAGAATTCAAATTCAAATTTATTCATCAAAAAAGACATACAAAATAATAGTGTAACAATAATAAATATAAAGAATATACTCCCTGCGTGGATGATTTGTCCGTATGCAGGGAGGGATCGAACTAAATGATACAATATAGTACACTACACTAAGTGTTGTCATCATTATTGATTCATGTTTTCCAGGATACAATGGTAGTTGCTAACATCTCATCTTTGATGATGGATGAAACATTCTGGGAGGAGCCACAAGAATTTCGCCCTGAGAGATTCATCAAGGACGGAAAGGTTTCAATGCCTGAGCGTTTCATACCATTTGGACTTGGTAGGCTGGAATTTTATGCTTTAGTATATGGTACCGTACTTTGATAGCCTAACAGTCCACATTGATAATTTGTATTACAACTATATTGAAATCGTTAAAAGACTCTTATCTCAAAACAAAAAGATCAATAAATTTAAATTATTATTAAACGAAAATCCCAATTGAATGCTGTAAATCACCCCGAAGACTCCTGCTACTGCAAATATTGACAACAGGGCAAACAGCTTGATGGAAATTCGATGAACGCTACTGTACAATAAAATTAATTTTAAAAAATCAACAGTATAAGAAACACACAAAAGAGTAGGCTATAAATGGCATCTTTGGAACCCCGTTTAGTTGTGGGGACTTCACCCTTGGAAATCGCTCTATTATTCACTATTATTATTATTATTATTATCAAGGAGGAAAATTTTCCATATCCTCAAAGATATGCGTTTCTAATTTTTTGTACAGCAAATTTAGTTGGCTGGGGAAACCGGATCTAAGAGGCAAGTTGAGTAAATTGATCACTTCTTGACCTTTCAAGATACCGTAATAATTATTGTCTAGTAAAGATGTACCTACCAGACTGGAGTAGTAAAACGTTTCCAATTGGATACGTTTTATGCGATGTAGCATTTCAAATTCTCTCCAATAATATACATATGTATAATAATAATGATATATTATACAAAAACACAACACATATAAATAGCAACCACTTAAAAACTCACTAAGTGTCTATTATGTGCTTTGTATACCTAACAATAATATATATAATTTTTATTACTATACCGTATCGTATTTCATAAAACGTTTGAGTGAAAAAACACTCACTTTCTTTGATGTGGCGACGTCCGTTTCCACATTGAATACGCTATAACAATAGAAGGTAAACATTAAGGAGTGAATTAATACATCAATTAATACATCAAAGAGAAAACAAAGCTCTACAAATCTACGGTGAGCAGTCATTTTTATGAAGCATTGTTGGAGAGTTATAGGCCCTGAAAAATCAAAAAATAGGATTAAAAGCTGTTATTTTAACAATTTTACACTTTTAAGAGCGTATATCTTGAAAACTGTTAGAGATATCACAAATCACCACAGAACAAATATTGTAGAAAATTTATCAAGCTCCATTTCTGAATAGTCATGTCGGTTGAACGCATTTTTCTCAAGATATGAGCGTGTAAGCAAAACTTTGAAAAATGCAACTTTTAAACCACTCTCATCCCTTTAGCACAAGGGATAGGGATGAGGACTTTTGATATGTTCACCCCCTAACTGGTCCTAACAAAGCTGCAAAGACAAAAATTGTGTTCAAACCATTCTCTCCAAATTCCTTTGTCAATTGGTCTATTTTTGCATAACTGAAGATCTCACACTCAACACTGAAGCTGCTGCATCAGTCGTGGGGATGTGCGTAAACGTGTTAAATTATGAATCAAATTAGAGAGAATTTGATGCTCCATAAGCTCATGATCAGTATGGATTTTTCCCATCGATATTCAAAAAGTTATAAGAGCAAAAAATTGAGAGAAAATGTGTTTTTTCAAAAATGTCACATCTTTTATAGCGGATATCTCGAAAAGTGAAAGAGATATAGAAAATATTGCTAGTTCAATATTATAGGAAATTATGTAAGTTTCAATTTCTTATAGAATAGTCATGTCTGTAAAATGCATAGTTTTCGAGTTATATGCGAGAAACCAAAAAATGGTACCTCTCAACCACCCCCACTCCCTTAGCACAGGGGGTAGGGGTGGGGACTTTTGATATGTTTACCTCCTCACTACCCTAAACAGAACTGCGGGGTCAAAAATTGTCTTCCAAACTTTTCCCTCTATACCCTTTTTTGAGCATTCATTGCCTGGACTACTAATGCAGTATTTAAATAGCATTGGATTTTTTTTCTAAATAAATTATTGTGTTTTTGTGATTGGTGCAGGCAAACATCGCTGTATGGGTGAGACTCTGGCCAAATCGAACGTGTTCGTGTTCACTGCAACTCTCCTGCAGAACTTTGAGTTCAGAGTTCCCGAGGGAGAAGAACCCCCTTCCCCCGTGGGAGTGGATGGGGTTACTCCCTCGCCAGGCCTCTACCATGCCTACATCACTCAGAGACCTCACTGCAAGTGATCACCTACAGATTGCTGTCAAACAACTGAATTGACGAGTGCTCGACTTCGATCCAACACCAAAGAGCAAGCTTCCTCTCAACCAAAGACAACACGATATTATTCAGATTCAATCCACAATTATTTGCAAATTAATTGGATCAAATAATATCTTATTGTCTTTGTCCCAACTGACTGTAGCTAATTGAGTTCATTATAAGTATTTTCGTTTGTAGGCCTAGATAACTTCATCAATAAGGTAACAAAAGTAACCTCAAGGGGTCTGTCTTTAAAACTTCACAACTCTTGTAATGAGCATAAGACTGCTAAACACTGGATTCCTAGAATTACTGTAGGCCTATTACATAGTCGTTTTATACTTATAAGTTTCAGAAAGCCTGTATCTCATACGATTTTACAGGATTTCTAATATATCAGAACCGCAGGTTTCTTATCACATCCCTCTGTCTGAATGCTATTAGATGTTGCAAATTATAATCAGAATCACTCGGATCTGACTGATAGTCAGTAGTTTATGACTATAAAATTGTGTTGGTAATTTTCAATATAACATAGACTTCCTATTGTATGCTCTAGTATAGGCCTAGTATTAGTGAAGAATTTCTAGTTTATTACCTATCATTTTTAAATTCTCAAGAACCAATAAATGTAAAGATAAAAACTCTTTCTATACAGAATTTAAACATGAACAATGTTCTACACTATCTGTTCTAACTATTGAGAATATAAGACATATATAATGTGTCAATAATATTTGGTCATATGTATTAATTTCCACTGTTCAAATTTAAAATTGAGTTTTTCATTCAAAATCAATGCTTATACAATAAAATACTATGGAAATACTGTTAGAATCATATGGTTTTTTTTTTCATAATAATTTTTTCATCATGACGAATGATGCATAATTGCAGATTCACTTTTGTCGAGTTTAACAGATCATAATAATTATTATTATTGAGCAACAATTTTGATTCCGGAATCCGCATTCAAGTTTTGGATTTTAAATTTTCTCAAATTTATTAAAGCTATTTAATCAGATCTGTCAAATATTTCTGGAAGTTTTCAGTCCTCAGAGCTTTTCGATAATATGTTGCCTACATGATGTATAAACCAATTCGAATTTTCCAGGCAGCCTTAAAAGACTTGTACATAAATTATTATTATTTTATAGCCTATTACTTAAAATCTCAGCATTATTGTATTCCTGAGAAATTGTAATAGCAGTACCTACTTAGAATTAGATTTGAATTTATAAATAGAATATTGTTGAGGAAAATAAAACGTGTACGATATATATTTTCAAACAAATTCAAGTGTTTTCATTACAATCACAGATTCAATAAAATTTAGTCTATGCTACAAGCATTAGGTACATTGTCAATATATACTCTCCCTATTTTATTCCTCTATCAATATCATATAGTGTCCTATTAAGAAAACTGGTTGAATAATCAAGAGCTCATCACTTTTCTACTCCAAGGCTTCTTTCAAAATGAACTAACATGAAATATGCTATCTAACGGAAGCGATAATGCCAGGAAAGCTAAATGGATGAATCAGAGAAATTAATATGGAGGAAAAACAGAAAGAACAATAATTGAGTTCTGTAAGTAACCTTATCGTGTAGGTATGTAATAGAGGAAAAAGCAATCCTAATAGAAAGAAGTAACACATGAAGCTATCGTAAGGTGACCCAAAACGATACGCAAATAAATTAAAAGTGAAAATACACTTTCAAAAGTAACTACTTGTATCATCACACACAGAAAGAATAACTAAAACAATATGGTTAATAATAATAAATTATTCTACTATAATAGTAGGTACATGTTACAAAATTTACTACAGTGAGATTCACTTTAAAATTTCAAACTTCATCAATGCTTTTCTTTGATAAGCAATGCTTACGGTACAGTTAAAAGTAAAATTCACTACAGATGTATTGCGTATTTTTTATAGATTGCTTATTATTTCTCAAATTAAATTTGGGGAAATTGAATGAATGGGAAGTGTTGAGTGTTTGAAAGAAAATTGAGAATAAGTTGGGCTCCACCCAAATTCTTTAGAGTAAAAGAATAAGGATACAATACTGTAATGAAGAAAAAAATATATAGAAAAAGGAGACTCAAAGAGCTAATAGAAAAATAAATTATTGACCGAGCAAAGTGAGGTCTAAGATTCAAATCGACGGTTTGGCATTTCTGTTAATGTTTAAATGTTTATATGTTGCGCATTGACAGCGAAACGCTGTAATAGATTTTCATGAAATTTGACAGGTATGTTCTTTTTTTAATTGCGCGTCGACGTATATACACAAGGTTTTTGGAAATTCTGCATTTCGAGGATAATATAAAAGGAAAAAGGAGCCTCCTTCATACGCCAATATTTGACCGAGCGAAGTGAGATCTAAGATTCAAGTCGACGGTTTGGCATTTCTCTTAATGTTTAAATGTTTGAATGTTTATATGTTTTTATGTTGCGCATTTGCGGCGAAACGCGGTAATAGATTTTCATGAAATTTGACAGGTATGTTCCTTTTTAAATTGCGCGTCGACGTATTTATACAAGGTTTTTGGAAATTTTGCATTTCAAGGATAATATAGAAGGAAAAAAGAGCCTCCTTCATACGCCAATTTTAGAGTAAAAATCAGACTATAGAATTACTATCCGTCAGGCTCGCTTCGCTCGCCATATCCGTCTAGCCAGGGGGCTCCGCCCCCTGGACCCCCGACTGGATCGTCCAAAAATGAGATCAGCGGGCTCGCCTGCATGTAGACCTCAGCGGAACCTCTGTACCGAATTCTGGACCCCCGACTGGATTGTGTAAAAATGAGATCAGCGGGCTCGCCTGCATGTAGACCTCAGCGGAACCTCTGTACCAAATTTGAACGTATTATGTCAATTTGATCACGAAAAACACCTGTTACTATATCGGCGTATCTTTGGCGAACGAAATTCTTCCACCTCAGCTAAACCTGTGTACTGAATTTTTTAAATATATTTCCATCAATTATTGAAAAAGGTGAGGAAACGCAGAAAAGCTGAGAAAACGCTAATTTTGGCTAATTGGATAAATTGGTATTTAGGAGGTCCTGGATAAATGCATTTAATCTTCAACTTGGTGCCAACCTAACAAAGTCAACTCAACTTAATGCTAACCTGACAAAATTTTTAATTTAGTTAGGTACCAGAACAACTATTTGGAAGAGGTACTCTCTCTAGATTATAGTTTTATATTAACATATGGTATGGACATTTAAATTATAATAATTTAAGATATTGGAATAAGAAGAATATACATGCTAAAAGAACTTTAAACCCTTAAAAACCACCCTTAGAGTTAATTACAGTTTATTGCTGTATTTCCATAAGGTCTATAGTTTCAATCAGGTTCTTGTGGATGAGAATACTGCGTGAGGTCTACTGTTCACAGAACTACTAATATTTTTTCAGTAGGATACCGGTATCGTAGTAATCTTTAAATGTTTCATACATAATTATGTTCTGTTTAAATTACTGTATATAAATTATAATTTTGGTTGGTTGGATTCCAATTGGAATGAAATTACTGTATAGTAAAAGGATGAAACTATCAATCCTTTCCTACAAATTTGTGGATCATCGTTTAAAAATAGCGCCATTACTTCAGCTGAGAACGCTCCCTGGGAGCGAAAAAATAAATATCAAATCAGCTGATGAACATTCACAATCACAATCCACATAATTATTCACAATGCTGTAATTTCGCTGTCTGTTTTGAATGTAATAGCATTTTCTTTTATATCTTTTGAAGTTGGATATTATTCCCCTCACAAATACAATCGAGATAATCAAATTGCGCTTGTTATCGTTGTGACAATGTATTTTCTCTGTTCTAAACTTATTTGTAGGAGCACCATCATCAATTCACAACTAAGAAGTTTGAGGTTAGTTTGCTGTGAGAGTTGTTTTTAATTTTCAATAACTTATTTGATATTGTCAATATTAATCTTTATCATTTGAAACTCCATTATCTGGGGTATCCTTGAACAGTTTCACTTATATACTCTGCAATCAGAATGTAGTTACGTTACTTATCTAATGTGCTCTTTAATTAAGTTACCGTACATTTAGAAACTGCTTTATTCCTTGGGTATTATTATTATTCGTAAATAATACAAAAATACCACCAAATAATATAAAGCAAAGCAAACATCTTCTCTTTATCTATGGTTTCTTATTGTATTTTTTTTAAATCAAGAGATGATATTGTTTGTCGTGCTACAGTTTTTACCTCTCATTTGGCAATCGAGCTGTAGAATATTGTAAACATTACATCCAAAATATAAATTAATACTGTGCCTTATCCAGTAAAAAAATTAAATTGAAGGAAATGTTTTTACAGATCAGCTCAATTTTGTATCACTTTTGTACACAAAATGTAAGTTATAATAATTTTGGTAAAAACTAATTTCTTTTCTTGCAGAAAACTACACGATCAAAATGAAAAACGTAAAAAGATGCAGTTACAAGCTCTTTCAAGGTACATGGAATTCATCAAACGATATACGGACATTTTGGATAAAAATTTCCCCACTGCCATGCGTTTGTACAGGCAGTTCACTTACGGTGTCAAGGTATGGCCTCTAGATATAAAAACATTTTATCTCATTCACAGTGAGTTTGAATCTAATTCTACAAATATATCAATCAAAAAGTAAAACTTTAATTTCCTCATGTGGTGAAATTTAAAAATTTTTATACACTAAAAAACACTACAGTTGACTTGTATCCATCTTACCCATAAATAGTAATATTCACAATAATTTCACAAGACAAGCAGAAGCACTTAGATTATCACAGTGCAATTACCCAGGGCCGGATCCAGGGGGGGGGCAGCGGGGGCATGTGCCCCGGGCGCCGAGCTGAAGGGGGCGTTAAATTGCAGTCAGCATTTTCTTATAAAAATATATAGGTTACAAAAATAATAGGCTAACTGCTTTAGGCGTTTATACCTGGCATTGTTAATTTGAAGTTCCAATAGCTTGATATAGCTCTGTGCACATTCTAAATATTTAATTCACTAAAATATTTTGGCAAAACCAATAACCAACAGAACAAAATAAGAAGTATTTTTATAGTCGCAGTATATTTCCGCTGTATGAACTAGCCTACTTTGTTCCATGCTCAGCCCACTCATTAAATTTGGTTGGGCTTAATTCAGCAGAGGCATGTGTTGAACCACAAATATAATTATTTTGGAATTGTAAATAGCCTTTACAACTACTTTCATTGATTAACATCAAGGTGGGAAGTTTTAAAACAGCATGTTCCTCTTTCATTAAAATCATAGATTAAAACAAGACGGTCGGCAAGAATTGTGAAAGTTATAATATACAGGGTGATTCATAATTATGGTAAAATATTTCAATACGTGATAGTGGAGGTAAAAATAAGAAAAAAAGTTCATATAAACATATATCCATAAACGCTTCATTAGCGAGCTATACAGAGTGAAAGATTTCGCCCGGAATTCAGTTCCTCTGGTGAAATACACCGATGCTGAATTGTTTGGGGACTAGTTTTTGAAAAACTTATGCTGAAAATATATGGAAAAATATCTGAAAAATTGAATAAAACCAGTCTAGAAGCTGTAGTGTGAGTAGTTTTTGAGAAAAAAGTTGAAATATGCAAAAAATCTAAGTAGAAAAACACAGACTTTCACTGAAATCTTTCACCCTGTATAACTCGCTAATGAAGCGTTTATGGATATATGTTTATATGAACTTTTTTTCTTATTTCTACCTCTACTATCACGTATTAAAATATTTTACCATAATTATGAATCACCCTGTATAAACACATGGACGAAGTGCTCTCTGCTCTTGAAGAATTAGCCACCCATGAATTTCTATCTCCAGAGTACAAGGAAACGAGAGAACGAAAGAAAAAGAAAATGGCAGAAGACGCCATGAAGATGAAGGTAAAAATTTCACGGGAGAAGAGATTTTGAGATCACTTTTTCAAATTTATTACATAATTGTTACTGAGCTCACGAACAGGTATGATGCATTGAAAATTATTGCTGAAATGTTTATTTTTTTGTGTGGGGCTCAAATTAAAGTACTAGACGTTAAAACTTTGAAAAGTAATGCTAAAGAATTGGCTAAAACCTATGCAAACGATTTGAACGAAGATGAACTTCTAAATGAAATCGAGAGTTTTAAGTTGCATGCCGTAACTGTAGAAGATGAACTGGAAGACGCAACAGCAGCATCTTTGCTCAGAATATTGTGTAAGAGCAAGTTGGAAGAGGGTTATCGAAACATATGTGTAGCTCTAAAAACATTTGTGACACTTCCAGTTTCTGTGGCATCTGGAGAGAGAAGTTTCAGTAAATTGAAACTTATTAAGACCTATTTAAGGATTACCATGACCCAGCAAAGACTAACAGATTTAAGCATCATAAATATTGAACATGTTTTGCTTTCTTTTGATGGAATAATACACACATTCTCAGCAAAAAAAAAACCCGAAAAATTAAGAACTTAATCAAATTATCTTGTGGATCCATTTCTTTTCTTGTAACTATATTATATTTTCTCGATTAACTGACTTATCATTTCACTGCATAACGTTTTTGTTTTACTTAGTCTGTTATCTCTTACGATTTACTTCATTCAATAATTAATATTAAATTCTTGATTAATTTCATAGCTTCAATTGCAAATTCTGCCTCTGAAGAATTTAATGCTAATGTATTACCTGGATCATGAAAGTGTTTGGTGTGAAGGTGAACACAAAACACATGAAGGTGTTTTAGGAAGCACAAGAGAAACTCATGACACAAAAAGTTATAAGTATAATTTTTACTTGAGTTATTTATCAGACGATTATTTAACAATTTTACTTCTGTTTTTTTTTATTCAAGTAATTGACCAGTACTGAAGATTTTTGTGATGAGTGATTTTTGCTACAGTATTGTAATGATCAAGAACTCCATATCTGTCATTCCTTGTATACGGTATTCTGCTTATCGCAAATAATGCATTTTGTGAATATTCTTTGATGAGATTTTTTCCATAATGATTATCTACCTACATATTATCCTATTGTTAAAAATAAGTTGAAAATTTATCCCCAGTATTAATAGCAATATTCATATTTTATAAATATTCTCACATCAAATTAATTTTAAAGTTGGTGCTTTGATTTTTCCACCATTGTTTTCAATTATGTACCGTATGTAAATGAAAATGAACAATGAGAAGAATTATATTATCTTTAAAACTGCCTTCTAATTCAACCTAGGTTTTATTTCAACCTCGTATACGACTAATATAGTAATAATCCCTCTCATTTTTGTAAATCGGTTGGTTATGGTCGATCATGAGGGGGGGCGCCAAATGTAAAGCTTGCCCCCCCTAGAAAAAATTGTAGATCCGGCCCTGCAATTACCATTTAACTTTGAAAAGTTCTGTTGAATTTGGAAAGAGGTTATTTAATAAACTGCCTGCTCATATTAAAGAATGTGATATTAATAGTTTTAAGGTTTCTGTTAAAAAGATTCTAATTGACTGCTGTCCATATGGTTATGAGGATTTGTGGTGATGTCTTTGTATTTTCTTATTCTGTGATATACCTGTTTTAAAAATGTTTCTTATATTATATAGAATTTGCTTATTTTTGTCTTATTTTTGTACATATTCCAATGTGACTGTGATGACTATTAATTAACGTTTATATTTTGGAAATTTTTTTTTTATTGAATTGTTGACTTTGTCTTCCATTTTTGTTAGTGTTCTGACAATAAATGTATCTTGTATTGTAAGTAAACAACTAAAATGAGATATCCAGCTTTTATATGTTTTATTGAATTCTTTAATATTTTTGGGTAGCCGTCTAGTTGTCACCCCGACTACTTGACACCTGGTCATTTTGGCCATAGGTGACTACTTGTACCCTCGCACCCTCGCGTCAGGGTGTCCCCTCGACTAGTTGACACCTCCTTAGAAAGGAGACAAGTAGACGGGGATGGCTCATGTCTACATGACACCTTGCACGCTGGCGTCTAGGTGTCACCCCGACAACTTGTCACCTACAGAGCACCAGTTGGCACGACTTACACCCCCGCGGCGTAGGGAGGAGGGATCGAGCAATTTTCTATTACTGGTTATGATGTAGAATTGAATTCTAAGCACTTTTGGTTCAGTAACATTTTCCCGTTAAACGCACGGTTCGGGAGATATTCGCCGTCTTTGCTATTTTTAGGACAATTTTTTTCGAGTTGGTTGAAAACAGAAAAAATGAATAATAAACCTTGATGACTGAACCAGATGTAGAACACAATTTTAAACACTTTTTGTTCAGTTATATTTTCCCGTCAGACGCACCGTTTACGAGTAAATTGAGCCTAATGCTAGGACAGTAAAATTTTCATTCATCAATGATATGGCAGATGAAGCTATCAGTCTTGTTATCAACTGAGGTATTACATGAAGTCTGGTAATTAATATGAGGATAAATAATTATTTATATCTTAATCTTAATGCCTTTTCATATAGAACTTGATAGTTTGGCTTCATTTTCCAACTTTCAAATGAAGAGCCAGCCGGAATGGTGATTTCTTGTGGAGTGGAGTCGAGGGGATAGGTTGTCGTGACTGTAGACGACTACTTGTACCCTCGTAAAAATATGCCATTGCCGTCAAGTTGTCCCCCCGACTACTTGGCATCTACTGGACCGGAGGTGTCAACTAGTCCCGACCGTAAACGACAACTTGACACCTCGCACCCTCACGACAGGGTGTCCCCCCGACTAGTTGTCACCTCCTCAGAAAGGATACAACTAGACAGGTATGGCTCACATCTACTTGTCCCCTAAAAACCGGTTTTAAAAGGGGACAAGTAGTCGGGGTGGCACCTAGTCGCGTACCCATATATTGTCAATAGCTAAACATGGTACTATGTGATAAATATCAGATGTAATACTTCGATAGATATGAGAGAACTGTCTCAAGCTACTTGCCGGTACTGTAGTCTACAGGGCTACTACAAGCTTTTGAGCATTCGTCTTTGTTTATCCAGATTAAACTGAAGCAAAAAAATTATTTTTGTAAATATAAGTAAAATTTCAATTTACGGAATAAGTAATTTCTATTACAATTATTGTAATTGTATTTAATATTGTAGTAGCCTACCATGATATCACAGAATCTGATTGTTTATTACTAGAAACGGAAACCATCATCACGTATTTCGTGAAGCATTTAACATGTTCATGTCCCTATCCCACCTAGTACGTGATTGATTTCTGCCTTGAAGTAGCCTATAATCTGACATTTGAATACTACCTATTACCCACATCTAATTCAGTTGATAGTCTCAATACTTACCATTTCTATGTTTCAAACAAAACATTTTCAATTATTACAAACATTCTAATTTTTTAATTGATATATCCATATGTTTAATTCTAAAATAGTTCTGCTTGGCATACTAGAAGTTAAATCTGTCTGTCAACAGCGAATGTCAAAGTGCTTTATCAACACGGTAAAGCTGCTTTTAATAAACGCATATTATGTAAACGAACTCTATGATTGTAGAACAAATCCTATATATTCGGCCAATTTGTTGATGTAATATATTTTGTTGTATATCAATTTACCACCTGTATATTTTAATCACTGTTTTGAGGAATCAGTTTTCCATACATTAGTTTAGCATTCTAAACCAGTACCAATTCATAAGAGTTGAAGTTTGGACAATCCTGCCAACTTAAGGCTTAAGGCTGCCAACTTAATGAAACTGTGATAGCAAGACCATTAGGTGAATATTTCGAAGAGAAGGGTCTCTTCTTATTGTCTCAGTTTGGATTCATAACCGGTTGGTCAACTATAGATGCGGTTAAAGAAATGGTTACAAATGTTCTCAATTGCTTTGAAAAGAGTTTGATATTGTTGAACACAGCATATTGTTGTCGAAACTTGCTTACTATGGTTTTGGTTATAGTCCAGTCACTATATACATTGGTGCATGCAATTCATATTGTAGTTCTGATTTTTTAATATATTATTCGGCTACATAAGAGAAGTCCAGAACCAATTTCTTCATGCAAAATTTCCTTGTGCTAGATACAGAGTGGCCCAAAAACCTCGTATTTTCGACTCATTTTCCAGTTTTAAGCTATTTCTGCCAAATCTCGTAATCGGACAGAAAAATTTGCTCGCGCCTTTTTCCTAGAATATGAAATTCTGAATAAAATAAGATCATTTGGACTTCTCTATCTCCAATGAGTACTGAGAAATGATTTTTCAAAAATGAGTGAAATTTGAATTTGAGATGAATTTTAGATTTTAACCAACAATATCTTCCGATTGTTACCATTTAGATGTATAATTCAAAATCCCTCTGGGCGTATTTTTGTGCTCTACAATCTGATATCAGGTAGAGCGCTCTATCTCATATAGATTTCCATGTACACCTGACTCCTTGTATTGTGAAAAACACTAAATTTTCAGCTTCAACCATTATCACCAACTACATAGTCTTCACATTGATATTTCGCACAGCGACATAAGTTCATAAGATTATGTTCTATGAGAATCACCCGTTAGATGCACTTCATTTCAGTATTTCCTAGTGGATAGGCGCGCTTAAGGACACCTCAAGGATCAAAATTTCAAACACATAACTTCTGACACAATGCTCAGATTTCATCGTATTAGCCTACACTTCATTCTTCTCGGCTCGTCAAGGCGGTCCAAAATCATTTATCATAAGTCAAAATCGGTCGAAAAGTGGAAAATTTATTGTTGAGTGTACTAATGGGCTTTAGTACATGCATATGACTTATGATGCATGATTTTGGACCGCCTTGACGAGCCGAGAAGAATGAAGTGTAGTACGATGAAATCTGAGCATTGTGTCAGAAGTTATAAGTGTTTGAAAAAGGCGAGAGCAAATTTTTCTGTCCGATTACGAGATTTGGCAGAAATAGCTGAAAACTAGAAAATGAGCCGAAAATATGAGGTTTTTGGGCCACCCTGTATCTAGCACAAGGAAATTTTGCATGAAGAAATTGGTTCTGGACTTCTCTTATGTACCCAACTAATATTTTAAAAATCAGAACTACAATATAAATTGCAATCACACGCCCTTTTTTATGTCTATATTGACTTGACTATTATGGTTTACTGAGGTCTTAATTGACGGATCGCTAGCAGACAGTTTGTGTTGATGCTTGTTTCTCTTATGCGTGTGATATAGGGGAGTATTGGGCTCCATAAGGTTCGGTACTTGGTCCTTTATTGGTTATCATAATGGTGAATGATATTTCTTCATTTATGGGAAACCGTATTGTAAGATATGCCGATGACATATCATTGTTCTCCAGTAATGTCTATTTAAGGGATTTAAATAAGAAGGGATTTTGAATCCAGAACCCAGATGTGCAGTGAGTATGAGAATGTATCGTCTTGGTTCCAGGCTAACTATCTTTCTTTGAATAAAGCAAAAACGAAGACAATGATTTTTAATCTGAGAAATGTGAAAAATAAAATTGAGACCGTTAAAATACTTGGTATAATGTTAGATACCAAGCTAACTTGTATAAGTCACATTGATTGGGTTGCAGGGTGGTGTTTCTGTCAAGACAATTAGAAAATCTTGTTCCTCAACAGTATTTGAAAATTCATGATACTTGAAAATTACATAATTGGCTCGAACTAGTTGTGTCTTATATTGAAGTTCACGTTATAATGGCAGTGCAAAAGATAAGATAACAGCGTTGCCGAATATCTGCCTTGCCACTGTCTTTTGTAGAGGATAGCTGATACCAGCATATCTAATGGTAATATTATTAACTGTTGAAAATAATAAATTATTCTATTATACTAGTAGTTCTGTGAACAGTAGACCTCGCGCAGTTATAACGACGTCCCAAACCATAAGCACATCCACACTGAAACACGAACTATTTGTTTGATCAGATAATGCTTACACAAGATTTAATTATCATATAACACTTTCCGGAATTTAGCGCAAGAAAACCAGAAGACATCTAGGCGCCCAGACGAGCTATTTATTATAAGTTCTTTGCATCCTATTTAATAATGCATAAAAATTGCATTCAATGAAGCATGCAAAATTTATAGTCTACACAGCTGTTAATTTTTTATCAAGTTACATTGAGATATTGAATTGCATGCGTCATGGCATGCAATTTGTAGTCAACACGACAGCTGATTTATGATGAATAATTCTATAGTCTGATTTTCACTCTAATAATTGACGTATGAAGGAGGCTCCTTTTTCCTTTTATATTAACCTTGAAATGCAAAATTTCCAAAAACCTTGTATATACGTCGACGCGCAATTTAAAAAGGAACATACCTGTCAAATTTCATGGAAATCTATTACCGCGTTTCGCCGTAAATGCGCAACATATAAACATTCAAACATTTAAACATTAAGAAAAATGCCAAACCGTCGACTTGAATCTTAGACCTCACTTCGCTCGGTCAATTAAGCGAACAATTGTCCTATGTAAGTATTTATTCATGTATGTCCAACGGATCTCGAAAACGGCTCTAACGATTTTGATGAAATTTGCAATACAGGGTGTTCGTGATATGAAAATTCGATTGCACAGGGTCTCATTCCTGGGAAAACTCGCTGAAGGACTTGAGAAGGAGACATTTATCCTTCCAGGGACAGCTGATACAAGACTGCCATTTCCATCATTTGTTGTACCACTAATAAAAGTGAGATTTTTTCATTTCATTTACACAAGCACCTAATCAAAACAATTGATAGGAGAGAAACAACAGAATTAATCCAAAACTGTTTCACTCCCGGATTTAGATTAATAGTTCTTCTAAATGAGGCTATGATACTAATAACAAAATACTGATTTTATTTTGTAAATGTTTTTCACTGAAGGAAATGAATTCATTTATTCATAATTGGTGAGAAAATTAGACAAAATAATGTAAGTGAAGAAAACAAAAGCTATTTCCTGGACTTAATGAATCAAAATTCGAGGGAGGAACAGTTTTGGGCTGTGCCTCTTGATCCTTCACTAAATTATTTAAAATAATAATTATGTATCATTGAATCAATAAAAGAATAAGGAATAATAATTGTGTGATAGAAAGAGCAAAGAAGAGAGCGTACGTCATTCTGATTGAATCGACAGAAATACGGCTACTGTGGGCTCCTATTCTCGTAAGGAACAACATTAACCGAAAGTCACATTTCTCTCTTCTTTGCTATCACACATTATTATTCATGTTTGATTAACATTGGAGTTGATATCCTAGTCTAACATCCGACAAAGCGGATGGCGCTATTCTTTTCTAGCTTTGCAACGTTGCCGAATCGTTTTCTAACAATCATTGTACAATTCATTTTCTTGATCGTGGGACCGAGCTCCACTCGGGAGCTAATAGGAATAATCCTTAACAATTTAATATTTCCTTGAGAATTACCGGTATTTACTGTGCATTAAAAACTGTCATATACAGATTTTTTACATTATTTTTGTAATTGCGAATGGAGGAGCAGATGATGAAGATGAGTGTGATGGGGGAATACGACTTCTTATGTTCAGTTTTGTCCTATTCCCTCTTTACATTCATTTTCAAATAATCTAAATTGTGGAGAGGAAGAGCACAAGTTACCTTTTTTTTCTCTCTCTATCATTTGATCTTCTTCTTCTTCTTCTTCTTCTTCTTCTTTATCCTCGCCACTTCCCGTTATGCGGGGTCGGCTTTACCAATCCTGAGGCGCCATTCCTTCCGATTATAGGCATCGTTTGTAGAAAGATCCAAATTTTTCATGTCCTTCTGGACATTCGTCATCCAGGTAGTTTTTGGCCTACCTCTTTTTCTTGTTTGTGTAGCCATGGAGAGGCACTTGTTCACCAGGTGATCGTCGGGTCCTCGCATAACATGACCATACCATCTCAGCCTGGACTCTTTAAGTTTCTCAGCAATAGGCGCTACCTTAAAACTGCCACGTACATGTTCATTACGGATTTTATCTTTAAGGGTAACTCCTCCTGACCACCGCAGCATGCGCATTTCCGTAGTATGACGCTTTTGCTCATGTGTTTTCAACGAAGCCCATGTTTCGCCTCCATAAAGTAAAATCGGTCGTATGCATGTTTTGTAGACCCTGCCTTTTGTTCTATTGGGCATTCTTGGATCACAAAGGACACCTTAGCTCGCGCCATCTGTTCCATGCAGATGTTGTTCTATGTGTTATATCTGCTGTTATTGTGCCATCGTCTGAAATTACTTACCCTAGGTATTTGAATTTGCTCACTCTAGGTAGTATAATGCCATCTAGTTTGAGATCTGGATTTGTCCTACCAAATGTGTCTGGGTCGAAGTTGCACATCATATACTCGGTTTTGGTCCTGCTAATGCGCAGCCCATTTGGTTCAAGAGCTCCTCGCCACTGCTCCAGAGTATCTTGTATTTCTTTTATGCTGTCTGATATTAATGCTACATCATCTGCATACAACAGGTTCCATGGCAGGAGTCTCTGAATCTTCTCAGTAAGGTAGTTAATTGTAATGTTGAATAAAATTGGGCTGAGAGCACTACCTTGATGAACTCCTACTTTTACACCAAAACTCTTTGATAGACCGGCTCTCTCTATCATTTGATGATGTACTTATTTTATGAATCAATAAAGAATATAAAAAAGAATTTTCGCCATTGCGAATGGAATGATAAATTGAGGAATGGACAATAAAAATGAATGTAATGATGGAACGTAGCAGAGCCAACCTGATACGAAAGCTGGCTGGCACAAATTGGGGAGCTGGAGCTGATTGTCTTGGAATTTCATCCCTGGCACCTACTTTTTCAACAGCTGAGTATTGCTCACCGGTATGGCTCTACAGCTCCCACACAAAGTACTGGATGCCCAACTGAACAGTGTATTGAGAATCATTTCAGGCACAATAAGACCGACTCCTGTTCCATGGCTTCCAGTTTTAGCCAATATAGCCCCAGCACAGCTTCGCAGAGAAGAGCACCTGAAGAGAGAATGGGAAATGTGTCTACACAAACCAAAAACGGTTATATGATGACAAATATAATGATGATATATGCCTAACCGGCATATATGATTACATCCCTATCTTTCCACAAAGTACCCTCAAGGCAATAAATCCTCCATGGAAGATGTACCCAAAGATTATGGAGCGTGGTAACATGAAAGAGAGGTGGAGATCGAATTGGGCACAAGATGCACCCACAAATAACTTCCTAGTTGAAGATCCAACTGAAAGGGTGCATGGATTTGATCTTTAGAGGAAAGATTGGAGTGCTCTCAATCGGATCTGTGTGGGGAAAAGGGCGATGCGCTCAGTAAAGCTGTATACTGTATTGTATTATCTACTAGCAGGTAATCCGTGCTCCGTAGGGTCTGTTTAAAGCAGAAATCAATTGATTTTAGACAAACTGAAAACTTGGCGTATTGAAATATTGAACGACTTCCTCTGTAAACTCGAGTTTCTTCGGCAACTTTCTCGGAAATATTAAACCATCCTCGTTAAATTGAATCTACATATGCAAAATTTCAAGTTAATCAGTTGAGTAGTTCAGACGTGATGATGCGCCATTCGTGCATTTCCTATCCTGTACTTGTAAAATTCAATTCTTGTATTTATGTTGTAGATAGATTAATGGTGAAAGTTGTTGTGATTGGTGCAGGTACTACTTTCCTCGGCAGCTGTTGACGCGACACTTCTGGTCGCTGCAGCAGAGATCGGAGTTCGCAATAATGGTGCAAAGGAAGAAGCTGAGGTGGTACAAGCCGGTGTTCCGCAGCCTGCAGGCTCAGCTGGAAGTGCTGCAGTCGCACCCCTGCCACAAGGACTGGGAGTATGTCATTCGACTGCTGGGCAGTGGTTTGCATCCCAGTCCAACCACCATTATCAAGTGCAAGCCTCTCTTCGCAGAGTCGCCCTACCATCTCAGACGATTGTATCAGAGTCACGCGGTCAGTGCACTGCTTCTCCACTTCAACCTGTTAGCATTTGTAGCATTCATGTTGTTCTTAAGCAATTCTTAAAGTTTCAAATGAATCCCATTATAGAAACATTATAATTTTCTGTTATGATTCCCACTTAAGTTACTAGAACTCAGTCGACTAAACCTATCATATTTTCACAAAGAAAAACGTACATTTATTTTACTTTAAATAAAGTTCAAATTTTGTTTCTCAATCCATTGAAACAATTTTCATCAATATAGAAGAAAAACACACATTATTCAAGCTACATTGTTTTGCTGTGTAAATGAATTTGATATTCAATTATTACTTTTTCTATGGGGTCTAATCAACACATCATAACTTTCCACTCATCAAGTTAAAATTCGATGAATTCATCAATTCTTTCTTTCGGTTACTCTAATGTTTTAGAATTGATTTTGTTTTGTTTTTTATTGAAGGATGTATAACTAATTCAATAATGTAATTTCCTGTATTCTTTCACTACTCTCACACTAACAGACACTGACTTACAATTTTTTTCAGTTATTATTAGTATAAGATAGTTTATTCCATATTATGATTAATAGATAACTTACGAATTTATTGATATTTCCTATTATGATGAAAATAAACTGTGGAGTTGTTATTGTAGGCTCATCAGATTATAAACAAGCGTCAATAACTTATGACAACAGAGTAATAATAAATTCAAACTCAAATTGGTTTATTCATAAAATATTACATTTTTACAAAATATAAAAGTGTTATGAATTACATGAATAGTTCTCCCTGCCTGGATAATTTGTCCGTGTGCAGGGAGGAGTCACAAATTATCAGACAGAAGGCAAACACTAGCAATAATATAATGAATTACAAACTATGAATAATAATTATATTTTAAAGAATAATAAGAAAATTTATTATAATTAATATTAAAACTAAAAATAGGGAATAAATAAAAATTTTAGCTCGATGGCGTTTTGGAGGGCTGAGTTGAAATAATTATTTTCAAAATCGATAAAATCGAGTATTTTGAACATTGCTTTCTTGACTTTTAAGAAATAATAGATCGTGAATTATCAGGTCACACAGCTATGCATTCGTTCTGGGTCATCTATATTACAGTTCCTGTATAAAGAAAAGATAGAATAATTATTGTAATCCATACTGGTTTTAAGTCATATGCTAATTTATAGGTTTTTTGGTATTTTGTTTCTCGTGGATCTGATTACTTTAGCGTCATACCTGAATTTTGATTTCATCAATTAAGTCTGTTTCAAGAGCTAACATTTTCAAGACTATTTAGTACCTTTCTTGGGCCAAACATTGTATCTTTTTTGTCACGTTATGAAATAAATAAGAATCACTCCAATTACCATTCAACTCAATCTCAAAATCATCATTACATGGTTTGTTCTAAGGTTTCTTACAGAATTATACGCCACGAACACGCTTAATCTGATGACACTTTTCATGAGCTGATTCTTTGCTTATTATAACTGTGATTTACTGTTCAAATACTGAAATAATAAGCTAATAGGAATAAGAATATTATGGCTGGCTCAGGTTTGGTATCAATATTTTCAGGTCGCTGAAACTTATATAATAAGCTGAACATGATCTTATGAAAAACGAAATGCCCATGTTCTTGGCGCATAAGTCTGTTCGTACCTTTTAAGACGTATTCTCTCACGTAGCCTTCTCAGATTAATAATGTAAAACTATTGATTCTTACAACAACAATAAATTTAGGTTCAATTTGTTTTAAAGCGACAAATATCAATAGAAGGGAGCAGTGAATTTGAAGTTCTGTTCATTTTTTTGTTTGAAATGTAAGTTCAATAATATAATGTTTTAAAAATGTTTCAAAATTGAAGCAGGATTACTTTGCAGATTTCAGAATCAACAAAACATGTAAATGTGAAAATGTTATAATACTTTGGATTATCAAGACACTTTCAATGATAGATCAATCAATCAATTTTATCAGAAAAACATTTTTACATTGTTGGGTCCTGCTAAACCCGTGGGTTTTTCAGCAGGTGCCAGATCAAAACAAAATTATTCACAACGTTAAATTAAAATTAAGTATAAATAAAATAAAATAGCTTATTTGTCGTGAATCAAGAGTAATATACAAGAAATGAAATAAAAGGATTGCAATAATAATGAGAAATTATAATAAACAATAATTAGAATAAAAAGAAATAAGGAGTTAATTAAAGAAATAAAAGGGGTTAAGGAAGGAAAGAAGGAGGAAATATTTTATACAATATTAATTATTACCAAACTATTAGTCGTTCAGGCTGGCGGCAGTGACTTTACAACATATATAATAATTTGGAACCAGCAAAATAGGCTAATTGAAAAAAAGTTATCGAATGCATTCCCATTAGGAATTATTATTCAAATAATGATAATAAATATTAATTGTTTAATCCAGAGTTCTATTATCACTGTATTTTATTCTCATTTTGATTTTACTGAATTGAAATCGAGAGCGAATTGTTTATTACATAGATAATTACATCTGTTTTTGAGTAGTCTCTTATGTTTGCAGGTAGTTTGTTGAAAAGGAAGGGTAGTATGTAGAACAGAGATCTTTTTCCATAAATATTATTAAATCGGTGAATTTTGTATATTATTGGTGACCTGAAATTGTAATGGGCAGAAGGAGCTAAAAATCTATAATGGAAATTATTTTTAAATATACTATTATTTTGAAGGTGTAAAAATTTCTTGGTGTCAGGATTTGATAAAAAATTTGTAGGGTTTGAGGGTTGTTCAAATTCAAGTTTAGATGAGGTATTCTAGACGCAATAACTTTTAGGATCCTCAACTGTATTTTCTCTACTCTCAATAATAAGTAATTTGCTGCACAACCCCATATTTTATAATGGATTCTATTAACGACTTATAAATTAAATACAGGCAATCAACAGGGATATTTTCATGTAAATAATATATTTTAGCGCTAATGCCAGGAGTTTCTTGGATATATTGTCAATTTGAGAATGTCATCTCATGCTCCTATCTATCATTATTCCAAGGTAACGTGTGTCACTCACCAAAGATAAAGATGGACAGTCACAGTTTTCAAAGAGTTGGTGAAGAGGCACTTACAATTATGAACAGAGATGAAAAATGTTGCAAAAGATTCATGGAGTTCATGTTTAATCGAGCATTGAATCATTTAATTTTTCAGAGGGCATTGTTGAAGATGCACGACATGCATACAGGGTGGAGAAGAAGGACGCGATTGGCGGAGAGAGCTGAGTTCCTGCAACTGATGGACCAGGCCATTCTCAGGGAAGGTGGCGTCAACAGACTAACCATTGAAGAACTCAAATGGGTCAGTGTTTTCTGTAAAATCAATATTTTCTTTTAGTTCTACAAATTATTCATCTATTTTGTCTTTATTTGCTTAACAGAACACGTCGTTGGACGATATAATTACACAAAATCACAAATACAGAAAACTCATATTCTGTAACCATGCCAAGATATAGTTGTATGAGATAGAGAATTTCTTAATTGACCGAACGAAGTGAGGTCTAATATTCAAGTCGACGGTTTTGCATTTCTCTTTATGTTTATATGTTTATATTTGTCTTTATGCTCCGCATTTACAGCGAAACGCAGCAATAGATTTTCATGAAATTTGACAGGTATTGTTTTTGAATTTCGCGTCGACGTATACATACGGTTTTTTGAAATTTTGCATTTTAAGGATAATACCAAAGGAAAAGGAGTCTCCTTTGAACGCCAATATTACCGTAAAAATCAGACTTTAGAATTATTCATCATAAATCAACTGTCTAGTGGACTATAATACATACTACCCGTTCAAAAACATCGAACATCTTGAAAATGTATCTTTCCATCAACGTTGTAGACAGTTGCAGCCAGCAAGGTCTATAAAATACAGGTCATGACACTCCAATCCAATTTGGATATTGCTTGGCTTTGAATTGTAAAATAAATTGTTCCAACAGAATAATAATAAATTAGATTCCAACTAGGAACTGAATTGTTGATTTCTAGATTCAATTGATCCGGAACGTAAAACTCTTTTTGAAATTGGCCTCGCATATTTCTGTCTTGTCCCGATGCCTTTTGAATCATAATCCTTGATTTACAAGAATAAGAACAGTTTTTAATAATAAATAAATGAATAATTAAAGCATTTATTATTGAAATTGATAAATTATTTATTAATTTTTGAGAAAACATAACAGGTCAATGTAACTTACTAAGCGCGAGGTTCACTGTTCACAGAACTACTAGTAATTGTAAAACCTTTTCGAACCTCAAAATTCAAATACTGCAGTTCAATTGAATATTGACATCCATCTTAAATAATCATGTAACATGTTATTCATTGATCGAAGTGAAGCTGAGGTTTATGTTTCGACTCGATCGGCTTTTGTCTGTTTGTTTGTTTGTTTGTACCGCAGTTACAGTCGCAGTTATTGTCCGATTTGGATGAAATTTGTTATACAAGTACTTCAAAACAAGGTGCAGAAACTTATGTGTAACGATTTTTGATAAGACTTCTGGTTTTTTGTAATTTAAAAAACCGCAGACCGACCTCCATCCAAAAAGTTACTTTTTCGTATATAGTGCCGTTATCTTGCAAGATACTACAATTTTTATTCTTTTCAAAATGAAAGATCATTGAATTTACAATATTATGTTGAGAGTAAATCTTCCCCACAATAAATATAAGTAAAAAAATTGGCTCTCATTTTTTAGAATAGAAAATGTGCTGTATTGAATGAATGGTATCGATGATGAAGGAATGCTATCGCTATCGATCTATTTTTAGATGTGGAAAACCAGGCAGTAAGAATACAAACTGTGGTTTATTTGCCTTTTTAAAACTGAATACTGTGGTAGCTTTGGTGAGCACGGCTTGTTGTCACACTACTCATTCAATTTTTTTTAAAATTTCAATTTTTTTCAAATTTATTCAAGTAAGTTACAATACATTCTGGTTCATACATGAATCTACAATAAATTACAGTACAACAGCCAATTATGCAACAAATTTCACATATTATGAAAACTTATTAATTACAATGAAGATTGAATGCAACATTAGAATATTGATAATATAGTATTGTAATATAACTACATATTCATTTCCCTTCTCTGGCTCAATCAGACATCAGAGGGCAAGAGTTGTCAGCGGTGAACCTTGAGGACGTCTGAGCCGCTCCAAATCATACTGTATTTATTGGGCCCGTTCTGTGTACATGGAATGTGGTAAATTGTCCGATTCACAATTTACCAGGTAAAAATTTCCGTGTTCCATGGGAAGAGTTTTGACAGATTCTGTACCAGAAACCAGTTCCAAAATCCTGCCCCACAGTCGAAGCGTGGTAAATTGTCAGACCTGGTACAGTTCCAACTATCTGAGCTCTTATTGGTCGATTATTGTAGTCTGCTTGCTTCTCTGCGCATGCGCTGATAGTTTGTTTACCATAGCATAGCCATAGAATACATAACCAACAATATGATGTTGATAACCATTCATTAAATGAATTTTTCTCTATAGAAAATGTTAGAGTAATGGAATAAAAGAAATGCTCACTTTTCTAGACGGTAGGTTTGTAAAACAGCCTTTCTCCATTCACGCAGCTAGTAAACGACACGTTTTAGTGTAAATCAACTTTATATGTGCGCGCCAAAAGCTTGAACCAACGATTTTGAAATGGCGTTCCATGGGAACATTTTGCACTAGTCACGTGATGGAATAATTTACGATTGGAACTGGAACAATTTACTGTACACAGAACGTACACATTAATTGTTGTAGAAAACTTCTCACTTGACTGCACAATTTTTTCCCTTTTCAACACGAAATATCCCTGTTTCATATATGAATAGTTTCTAGACCTACGGAGCCGGCTGCAGGCATCACAGCTTATTAGTTTTTGTTTTCCTTCTAGTATGAGATCAGAATCCGAGTTGTGAGCATTAACATTCTGCATAGGCATAACAAGCCATAACATTGAATCCACTTTTCATTAAAAACATCATTAGCAACCTCCTGTCATTGTCACCAACAAACCCATCCTATTTAGAATCATTTTCCATCACACTATCGTCTGTGTCCATTGTCTAAATTGCCTACTGCATATTCCATTTTTCCGTCAGTTGTCCGATTTCTTACAATTAATTATTAGAAAAGTTGTAATATATGTTAATATTGTAAATATGGGGAAGATATAAAATAAAGGTACCTCTTCGAGAGACATTTATAAGTCCGGTGTCCCTGGAAACAATGTCTCTAGCACTTTCAATGGAGAAAATAAAAGATGACATGGCTAAATCTTCACAATATACTGTACTTTCTTAATGGTCCTTCTGATTAGTTTGAGCGAGGTCTACTGTTTGCAGAACTACTAGCTTTGATTACATATAATTACTACACTGATTTGATTACGTATAATTACGTAGCACCTGATTAACATTGGTGTTGTTATCCTTGTCTGTCATTAGACAAAGTAAATAGCTCTTTCCTCTTCTATCTCTGCAACGTTGTCATATTGTTTTCGAACAATGTGGAAATATGATTACCAAAATATTTTGTCTCAATTATAAAAATTTAAGGTGTATTGAAAAATATATTTTCTTGAAGAATGAAATATATTTGATTACTATTAACAAGAATGAACTGTTAATATCACTTTAGATATACGAGAATCAGCTATCTACTATAGAATACAGTGGTAACGCTGCTGTCCTATCTTTTGCACAGACTTTATAACGTGGAGCTCACTATAGTAGGCCTACCTTTGTCAGACACAGCCAATCACGCCAATATCAGGTTTTTAATTTTTGCCGTCAAAAAGGAGTAAATAATAAGGGTAGGCCTACTAGTAATTATAAAATGTAATAAACTTGAAATTTTGAAAATTGGAATTTCAAATTTTCAATAATTGATGAGAAATTTAATTCAGCATTCAATTGAAAGTTGTGACTTCTAATGCCAATCTACTAAGTAATGCAATAATAGTAGTTTATACAACAGTTTTTAATGCTGGTCTTTAAAGCACGAGTTGGATGTCGAGTTAAGTGAGCGAGCGTAGCGTGCGAACGCACGAAAACTGTATGAACTTCATACTGTAAACTTGATGAACTGAAAACTTGATAAATTGAAAATTTGACAAACTGAAAACTTGAAATGAGAACTGAAGGCAAACTGAGAAGGAATTGATAACTTGACTTACTGAAAATTTAAAACTTGATGAATTGAAAACTTGACGTACTGAAATCTTGAAATTCGTCAAACTGAATACTTGACTTTGTGAAAAATTGACAAACTGAACCCCGCTGCCAATATCAGAAACCGTCTTTTAATGTTGATACCACCAGCATCGGAAACCGTGTTATAATGTTGAAGTCGTTGCATAATGTTAGTACATACATTATAGTATAGCTTTGAAAACCCATTGCAAAAAGACCCCTGCTATATGGGAGTGATTGTGATGCTGTAATGTACACATTATAACACGGTCGTACATAAATTACTTTTCACTACCATATTTCCACCAAGTATGTGGTTTATGATGTAATATTACATTTTTTCTCAATTAAAGTCGAATCTTCAATTCAATATTAATAAAACTTGATAGCAAATATCAGTGTAAACGATATGCGGACTTGACTTTTTATCAGAAATTGATCAGCTACTCAAATGTTGGACAACTCACTTTGATGAAGTCCTATTTCTGAATTAACAGATAATTCTAAACAACATGAAGGTTAAATAAATTTAAAAAATAAAGTTTTATTAAGTATAATAAATAAAATGTGTAAAGTTGTATTCTTTATTAATTGGCAATTGATGACGTATCTTGCTTTCAAGCTCTAGGCATTTATTTCACGTGTTTATCTTAGGTGTTTCTCTCAGGTGTTTCTCTCAACTTAATGTATAAGGCTTGGCTATCGTTAGAAGTATTTGTCTCCTGTTGAAGATTTTCTAAATAATTTAAATTTAAGATGTTTTGTTTGAGATCTAAATGTTTTTATAAGATTTATTGATGTTATTGAACATATGTGAAGTGTAGATTTCAATTTCTCTTTTCAATTGGTGTTAAAATTTTCATTTAATGTTGAAAGCCATAAGCCTGCCTTATAACCTGTAAACGAAGGATAAGTATTCTTAATTTATATGTTGTATATTTTAATCTAGTTTTGATACAATAATTTCTGAGTTTTTGTGAAAGCGTTTTGAATCTATTTTGATGAACATATCAAACATATTTGTAACCTCAATTATGTTCAATCTATTTTCAATTTAATAAACATGCAGTATAACTATTATTTTGGGTTGCAGGCGTGCTCAATCCGTGGCCTCAGTCCTACCAACATGAAAACCGAAGACATGATAACATGGCTGAATGCTTGGTTAACAATCTCCAAGGAAGTAGACGAACACAGCTATTCGCTTCTGTTGCATTGCCCCATCTTACTATCCTACAATCATCCCTCGAATTGGGTCATCAGATAAACCACCAAAATAATACTGTGTGATATTCTCATTTTGTGGGCAATGTTTGCCCCGGTTTTTCTCATATACCAAAACAATGTACATAGTAGAGTTAGATATGATTGTGATTTTATACTTCCATACGCTTATCAATTATACAATGTCCTAGATGAAGTTATTTATTTTTAATGTGTATAATATAGCAATCATACTTACACTTCATTATTCATTGATCAGAAAATTATTCAAAATCACGATTATCATTAAATACTGGTTTTTGTTTGTAGATTGATGCAAAGTTACAAGTGATGATTTATTGTCCACTCAAATGAGTAACAGAAGATTTTTCTTTGTTGGATGTTACAATGGTAGTGGTTATTGATTTTTTTACATAAAAGACATGATTCAACATGAAGAAATGTATTAAAAATATAATTGTTATATTATTTCAATTCAATATGAAGTTGAAATTATGTTTCATATCAGTATAAGAATGAAAGAACTATTTAATAGTTGATTTCCGTGACGAATCTTACCACTAATTAATTGAACCAGACAAGTGCCATTCATTAGGTATTACAATATATGATTGTTGCTCACTTCATTGTATCCTGTAAAATTTTGTCAAAATAGTTATCTTCTTTTTTTAATGTGTTCTGATAAATTGATTGGAGGTTGAATTGGTTCCATAATCAAATTATGGTACCTATTTTGTGAAATATTTGTTAACACTCAGTGTCATAAGACAGTATATTTTTTGTCACGAGAGTATTCATTCCAATTGATAGAAAATTTTTTAACAATTAGAAATATAATTTACAAAATATTTAATCTCAATTATATAATTTATTGGTGGATGAAATGTAATGTATTATTTTTAACAAGAATGAACAGTTGCTATTGCATTAGATGGTACCGGTATCACCTATCTTCTATAGAAGGAAGTAGCAAGACAGAGAAACGGGCCAATCGGCAACGTTCTTCTCCTATCTTTCTCCTCTGCACTTATAACGTGGACCTTACTATATCACCACTGCTGTCCTAGATTAGCCTAATAATGAAACTTACTTGACATCTACGATCAGATAACTTGATAATATGAAAGTGGCGCTATTTAGAGGATGCAAGGGGGCCAATCCCCCCCAGGACCAGATAAAAGATAAATAATGAAAACCTAGCCCCCCCCCCCAGGACCAGATAAATAATGAAAATGGGGGCCTATCTACGTAAAACATTGAAATCTCATACTTATTTAATTCGAACTGTAGTTGTATAATTCCTTTTACAGTATCAAATATGTAGCTGAATAGCCTTGAAAGTATTTATTTATATATTTATTGCAAGAAGTATTGCCACGGAGTACTGAACAACAGAGCAATGAGAAATATTGTTTCTCTTCTCTGTTTTATTTCTAAATCTCAGATAGAGTGGGCACAATAAGTGAGTTATTTCAAGAATTGCAACCTGTGCAACGTGTCACAGTGGAAGCAAAAGAAAGGGCACAATCAGACAATCAAAAATGTATTTACAGAGTTGGTGAGAATTATAGAAACAGCTTAATAGTCCTTCAGTTTTTTAATTGGTAGCCTAAGTTGTTTTTTTTTTTTGGATTATTAAATCCCAATCAAATCTATATAAAATTATCATTGTAAAAGAATAATTGCTCAATCCGTTTCCATATATTATTTTGACCAACTGTATAAGAGTGTATATTTACTTTTGGGTCACTCTGTATTTTTATAATAGGCCTACTAATCCAATATGTTCATTAATTACTATCAATAATGAATATTATTTTCGTATTAAAACTTCAACTATTCTTGTATTAAACTAGTAAAAATGAAGAATAGAATTACAATGTAATATTTATGGGGAAAACCCCCCTTTCCTAACAAGTATTACATACCTCTTGGTTTTTGCTCCCCCTATAATAGAAGTTGGAGAAAAAGCTACTGTTTGTGCGTTACTTAGGCCTACATTATTCAATACTAGCAGGTAACCCGTGCTTCGCAAGGGTCTTTCTTAAAACTTAACGTAATGAAATCTAGAAGAATTCAAAATAGGCCTATAAGAGTCCTCGGTTGATTAAGAATTTATTTGCTGCATTTCAAGTAAATCAGTATGACCACCTTTCAATTAAAAAAAGAAGTTGGATTCAAAATGGCGGAAAAAATTTGGGTGTGACGCAAAACCTGTTTTTATCATTCGAAAAGGATCCCCAATCATACCTATCTTCTAATAATTCCCTTTTAAGAGAAATCTTCTGCTGCTTCCATACAAACTGGAAGCATGACAAATAATTATTGAAAACTTGACAAACTGAAAACTTGATGTAATCAAATCTGAAGAATTTAAAATTGGTCTATAACCACCCTCGGTTAAGCAAGAATCTATATGCAAAATTTCAAGTTAATCAGTCCAGTAGTTCTGATGTGATAATGCGTCAAACATAATTTCCGTATACTTTACACCAGTATAGGCTACGTTTATAATCCAGTTCTTTCCTTTATTATAGTATAGAAGATGATACATGGATGGATGATCATTGTTATTTTACTAAAAGATAGAATAAGTTGAATAGTTTCCCTTTCAGAGGGAGTTTTGACAACCCACAAAACTCATTTTTCATTTGAAGATATAACGAAAAGGTGCATAATATGTCATATTATGACCTTATTTTTTTGCTCAGCTTGCCAAAATACCTATCATTCCAATATTAAAATTTTCGACTGACTGAACAGTGAGTCAGTCATTCTATCAGGGCTCGAATAATTTTGAAATTAATTATTAAATAAAAATATAAGAATATAATTTCTTTATGTAAATAACAACACCTTCATTCAAATACATATTAACTGCATGAGTTTTCATATTGCCGATACAGCATTGATGAAACTGTATGGACGTTTATTTAGCACTTTGTCTCAAAAATTGTTCTAGCTGAAAAATTAATAATCCATGCCACGTGTAGGCCTACAAACATTGCATCAGGAAAAAGAAGTTTCAAAACTATGTTTTCCAGGTAGAAAGCAATATAGAATCAGATGTTCCTTTTGTAATTTTGACCATATAATTTGGTGATTTTTTATGAAAGCGTATGTACCATTAATAGAATTTGAACATTAATTCTGAAAAATCTAGAAGGAAAATTGAAATTTGGGCTTCCAGGTGCACGAGATTGATATTTTTAGAATCTATGTGCAAAATTTGGAGATCTAAATCATTCCCGTTTTTCCGGTATGCAATCCACAAGTTGACAACATGTTCTGATGCGAACAAACGAACACACGAACAAACACAACCCTACTTTCTCTTATTATATAGATATAATAAATTCAATGTCTATACATAACGAAATATTGCGGCGAATTGAGAAACTAATCGATCCGAGAGTTCCAACTTGAGCCGCTAGATGGCAGAAACATGCAAGTCCGAAATTTCCACCCTTCCATGAGCGTCATAAAAAATCGAGAACCTATCAAATATAAATGATTCAATATAATATAAAAGTAAAATACAAATATAATTTTTTCCATAGGCAACTCGAAAACTTTTAACTAGCTACTGATGTAGCCCAGTTTTATTTGTAATTCGGTAATTTTTCATTTATGAAGAAGGAAATGATTTTATGATCTTTTCATGTTGAGTGTTTTTTGTCAGTGGGCTGGATTTTTTTTTTATTTATCAACTTATTAACTAAGCTATCACCTTGGTTTTGCTGAAAATGATGTCCACATGAATCTTAGTTAGGCCTCAACATGTGAACAATAGGAGACATTAAGATAATGAATTAATTGACCCACAACTTCAAGTACGTTCCGAAACACCAATGTCATTTTGAAGCTCACTGTAACTGCAATACATTGCCGGATGCACTCAACCTCTCTACGGAAGAACCAAGGACGACTGCAAAAGTCCACAAGTTGCGTAGGTATCTTAATCAGAGCAATTGTCATGATGCTCACCACTGGGTATGAAATAATGCAATAATATTATGGAACTGTTCTTAGTCCAGTGTATATAGACATAAAAAAGGGGGTGTTCTTGCAATTTGTATTGTAGTTCAGATTTTTTAATATATTATTTGGGTACATAAGAGAAGTCCAGAACCAATTTCTTCATGCAAAATTTCCTTGTGCTAGATACAGAGTGGCCCAAAAACCTCGTATTTTCGGCTCATTTTCCAGTTTTCAGCTATTTCTGCCAAATCTCGTAATCGAACAAAAACATTTGCTCTTGCCTTTTTTCAAATCATAAAATTCTGATTAAAATGATAGGCTATCATTCTGAACTCTCTATCCCCAATGAGTACTGAGTTATGATTTTTCAAAAATGAGTGAAATTTGAAGGAAAAATCAATTTTGATGAATTTTAGTTTTTGATCAACAATATCTTCCGATTGTTAACATTTAGATGTATAAGTTAATTCAAAATCCCTCTGGGCGTATTTCTGTGCTCTACAATCTGAGATCAGGGAGAGCGCTCTACCTCATATAGATTTTCAGGTACACCTGACAACAATGCTCCTTGTATTGTGAAAAACACCTAATTTCCAGCTTCAACCATCATCACCAACTATATTGTCTTCACATTTATATTTTGCACAATGACATGAGTTCATGTTCTATGAGAATCACCCGCTAGATGCACTTCATTTCAGTATTTCCTAGTGGAGAGGCACGCTTAAGGACACCTCAAGGATCAAAATTTCAAGCACTTATAGCTTTTGACACAATGCTCAGATTTCATCGTACTACACTTCATTCTTCTCGGCTCGTCAAGGCGGTCCAAAATCATGCATCATAAGTCAAATTCGGTCGAGTAATGAAAAATTTATTGTTGAGTGTACTTAATCACATATTACAATACACAAAAAACGGCCGTATATACATTGGTGCATGCAATTTATATTGTAGTTCTGATTTTCAAGTATATTATTTGGGTACATAAGAGAAGTCCAGAACCAATTTCTTCATGCAAAATCTCCTTGTGCTAGATACAGGGTGCCCCAAAAACCTCGTATTTTCGGCTCATTTTTCAGTTTTCAGCTATTTCTGTCAAATCTCGTAATCGGACAGAAAAATTTGTTCTCGCCTTTTCTTAGATTATAAAATGATTAATGAAATGAGATCATTTGGAACTCTTTATCTCCAATGAGTACTGAGGTACCTGAATATCAGGTTTAGAGAACATATCCAAGCACTAAAATCTAAAAATTATACACAAAAGTCGGCATTTGCTGAACACTTGATAGATTCAGGCCATAACATGTCTTCCTAGTTCATAGTAGTTTCTACTATCTTATCAATGTAACTTTTGTTACTGTATCGATTTTTTATTGGATGGAATACTTTCTAAATTTTGGATTAAAGACATTTGTATTTTAATAAATAGAAATTTTATTGAAATAAAAACACTTTATTCCACAAATGCAATAATTTATCTATACTTTCAGCTTGATAGACATAGGCCTACTGTACTCGATTCAGTGATAGAGCTATTGATAAATATATTCATCTCAACCAAAAATACTTAATAATAGCCTGTATCAGAATCGAAGGAGAGGTAAACAAAGATAAACCAAATCTGATGTAACTCTTTTTTAGAAAAGAGGCTCCCACAAACTTGATCAGAATAAATCTGTGGTGCAAAGAAACCCATCGGGAGACTGTTTTTCAGTTAGTTAAAACCTTTAATATTATGATGTTATGGACAGTTCCAAAACTTTGCATTTACTTTTTAATTTATTAGCTCAAAAGTTCTTTTACACACTTTATTTACACTGTTCTTCCACACTCTAATTTCACTGTTATTTCACATTTTATTTACACTGTTCTTTCACACTTTAATTAAATTTTCCACTCACACTTTATTTACACTGTTCTTCTACACTTCATGTAAACCGTTGTTTTTTAGAATTGAAGTTCTTTCTTCTTATCGCTCGTATCCATTTTCGTTTCAAACTTTCATCTTTCGAAAAATAAAATACCGTACCGTACGGAAACTTTTGGAGTCTTGTTATAATTCTCGCGACAATTAGGTTCACGACAGTATCCCATGATTTAAAACCCCAAATTCATTATTACTTTTCACAAACGAATATTAGAAGAATGATAAACAAACCATATTCATTGAAAAGGAAGACCGTGAAAATTGAATTTGTAATTCCAATTTTGTTGATTACCATATTAGATGTGATAACAAGCATCAACGCTCTTACTTCGCTTGCTTACCGCCAGTAGATCATCGATCTACATGTGATGACGTCATAGTTTATTTGAGATCAGTTGTGGGGCCTGATGGCCCCTTGCACCGTGTGGGACTACTTACTCACTACGCCCCCACTGTGTGATAAAAATGGACGTCCGATAAAAATAAATTGAATTGCGGATGTTGACCTGTCTCAAGGAAAAGCCACCGTCAACATTGATAAACTTTGATTTTGTCGGTGATTATTCAATTCAAGGACACAGCGACCATCACACGCAACATGCTGGCTTGTTGGCGTCGAGGCTCCAGGAATGCAGGAGCAGAAGTTTTCAGGATCGCTTGCAAGAGAGGGGGTAACCGTGATTTTCTGTCAGTGTATGAGTGTGTCGGTGTGAATATGTGGTGCACATTTTGTGGTGGATGGTGCACATTTTATGGTGGAAGGGGAGCACACGAAAACCAGCTGAGCAAGAACCAAGAACCAGTCAGCCGTGGTGGTCAGACTCAGACACGGCTTGCGCTCCATTGCCATTCTGCCGTTGAAAAGTTCAGTTCGCGTTGAGACGTGGTGCTGTGCAATTGAGGTTAGGTTACCTCCGCTTTTCTGAACGTCAGTTTACGAACGAAAACGTGGCAAATCAAAGTTTATTCGACGCTAACTTTCTAACGGTCGCTTACTTTTGACAAAATACATTTCTAAACTTTCCCCTCATTTATAACTTAACTTGAAAACAAATATTCTAATTAATTCTTCACCTTGAAATCTTCCAGCAAACAAAAGACGACGCGTTCTATTGTGTCAGTAGTTTACCTTGCTAGCAGTTAACAATAATATTGGAGTTGTGTTGTGTTCTCAGTACTAGCTAATAAGCAAATAGTTTGGTGTATAATCTTGCTGTGTTTAGTGATTCTGTGTGAATAAAAGTAGTTTGAATCGCCATGTGCATTGTTTGAGTTGTGGTTTGCTGAGGATTCTTTGAGAATCAGACCGTTGTACAATGAAAGGATAACTGGAAGGAGTCTTCTTCAACAGCTTGGCGTTTGTGTCGCTTTCCGCAATGAAAGTAGCTCATATAGGTGAGTACCTACAAAATAAAAGCTTTCTGAGTCTTTTTCACTAATGATTTGTGTTACGGTCAAGATATTAGAATTATATGCATCACACCCATTTTAAGCATTAACTTACCGTAAACATTACAGAAACCTATTTTCCACTCCTATTGTTTAGGACAAAATACCATAAAAGGATTATTTTTTTGAGGTTCACATTATTTTGTAACTTTGATTGTAAAGTAAGCCCAATGAAGCATGCTGTCATTCATGTCATAACAATCAATTGAGTATCCTAAATAACTTTTTAATTAATTTTTATCGATTTAAATGTTGAGGGAAAAGTAGGTATTGCATAAGTTGGAAACTTGAAAATAATTCCAAAATGTTCCAATTCTGAAATTTTCAGATCTCTATGTGGATTTTGTTGTTGCATTTTGTTTGCTCCTTGTTTGTTTATATTTTACTAACCTAAAATCGATCCACCTGCTATCGATTGCTTGTTAAAAAGACCGTCTATCAACTTATTGTGAACTAATTTTATTTCATGTAAACTATATAGGTACAGTAGTTTTTATTATCTATAGTTTTCAATCTCTTTTGAACAACCATCGCCCAGCTTAATTGTTTAAAATTTTTCTAACTGCAATTTACAATATTATTGTGTCGACCAGAAAAATATTGATTACCGTAATCAATAAGCTACAGTAATTGATTTTTGGATTAAGATATTAATGCAAGCTTGTCTTTGTACTCTTTGCAGTTTTAAAGCATAAATAAAAGTGAATACTAAACCATAATAATTTTAATTGAGAATATTATGTTAAACATATTAAAGGAATATGGTAGCCCAACTCACTTATATGTTAGAAGATTCAAACATAACTTAAATGATTTTTTTCTGTAATAAAAGTGAACGCATAGTTCAATGACGGGGTTCAATTATGCTCCACAGTAGTTTGTTTTATTTTAGGCCAGCTCTATTAATTTATTGTTCACTTATATTCATAAATTTGTTTCTATCGAAAATGTTAACTTGTAAGCTGCAACCTTTCCTGACACATTTTTCAAATTTTGAAAAATATAAAAAACTTAGATTTTTCAAAAGTATAGCACTTGGGCCTATAATTACTATTTTTGGGTTAAAGTTGACGTGTAGGCCTATAGTGAGGTCCACATTATAATGACAGTGGAGAAAGATAGGAGAACAAAGTTGCCGAACCTCTGTCTTGTCAATGCCTTCTATAGACGGTAGCTGTTAAATTTTTATTAATGTAGGCCTAATATTAACTGTTCATTCTCGTTTAAAATAATCAATCATATTTTATTAAGCAAGAAATTATATTTTTAATAATTTTATAATGAATTTACATAATTAAGATGAAATATTTTGTTTATTAATTCTACATTGTTAAAAGACGATCTGGCAACAGAGCAAAGCCAGAAAGAGATAGCTCCCTCCGCTTTCTTGAATGATAGCAATACCATTGCTAAACAAACACTGCCATTAGTGGACCTCACTATAATTCTATTTTTATTTTAGATAACTGTGGAATAAGGTTGGAGATTTCCCAATATTTGTCATTATATTTCCAATATTCCCACTTGGAATTTCCTCCATTTTCCTTGTTTCGTATAGAGTTGGTCCATTGTTGTTACGTTTCAAAGAAATAGACCGATTCAAAATGAGATACGAGTATTATGCTGTTACATGAGTATTTCAAGATAATGATGTCAAAGCTCTTGAAATTTAGTCATCATATATTGCACATGCTCATGATAATAATTGATGTCATTTTTATTTCCGTGTCAACAATTCTGTAATCTGTAAAGGTTGATTGTGTTTTCGATTTGGTGTGTTTGAAGACCATATTATCAAAATAATTTCGTTCATAGGAGACAAATAACTTGCATAATCATTGAATATTTGAACTTTAAATTCATTTCCTTATCAACACATGTACACTCATTGCAAAAGTAAAAAGTATAGGCTATATTATGAATTTTACAGCGATCGAAATGTTCATATCGAAGGCCAAAAATTTATAAGATCACAACTGGACAAAATAATATCATTGGTTTCCTTCTTTGTGAAAGAATATTTCAATTACTGTGTTTCTTTTTCACAATTAATTCTATTTTCTTTATTGTATTAGTATGATTAGGAAGATGTTAACAATTAAATAGGATCATGTTGAAACTTCCCATTTATTTATATACAAAGGAAATTTATAGAAGTTTTTAAGCGTAGGTGATGAGGGGATGAATGGTGAATGATTTATGATGTTTTTATGAGTGGAGAGAAGAGATGAATGCTATGAAGATATGTCACATTTTCAAAATTGTATAGTCCAAACATGAAAATGTTGGAGTCCAAAAAAATCACATCTCACTATTTAAACAAAGTGCTACTGTTTAACTACTAACATTCTCTAAATTTTGTCAATATAGTCTAGTATGTAGTTGAATGAAGATAGCTCAGTCTTTTGTGTCTGAAAAATATCAACTTCTGTAAGAAGTAAAATCAATATTGTTTTCCAAATAAAAAATCTTACGCAACAATTCAACTTCATAAAGTATCTACTTGAAATGTAAACTACTTCTTGAGACAAACTTCAGACTCTGAATTTAAAGATAATGAATAGCTATTTTCATCTTTAAGCAATTCTATTCATTCGAAAGATTTATGAAATAATTCTTTAGAATATGAATCAGAAAAGAAATGAAATCTTGATTAATTAAACTATGTCACTCCCATTGACACAACGAAATTCGTGTAACTTCGTGTTGACTTGAGGTACCACTAATTGGTGTGGAAATTGTAATTACAATTCCTTTGTATGTATATACATGTTCTGGTATTAATAGGGTAAGCTATTTTTTGCAGAGAGTGAAACCATAGAGAATTTAATTTTTGATGTTTTGTTTCTGGTGCAAGAGTTTTAGTGTGGTGTAAGATTACGAGAGACGATAAATCCTACTGTTGAAGGTGGGCTCCGAACCACTGGGAATGACTCATAATGACGTAGCTGCTGGCTAGTTGAGCTGGCCTAAAGCAGTTACCTTCCAAACCCAAGTACCCATATCACTGCACTATGTTTACTGAGCGATTAGATACTAGTCGATTATAGATACTACTATGGGTCAACTGCTCTCCCTAAGGTGCGTACAGACTTTCGCTCTGCTCCGCAATCGAACGTCACTCTAGCAGATCGATTGATGATCGACCGGGAGCAAGAGTGGAACGCGAGAAGAGCGATTTCGGATGTTCATGATCGGAGCGATTGCGGAGCGTGTTGGAGGCGCGTATATCTGTACGCACCTTTAAAGATTAGTCATTTATTCAATTTTATTCAACTAGGCCTATTCTTATTCTACTAGCATTGATTTGATGCCATATCTACAACTCCTTCCATAGAGTCATTTAGCTTTTTCATTGAAACATAATGTTGGGTTGATCTAATGACGAGTACTTCCCTTATGGAAATCAATTCTCGTTACCATAATTATGATCCTAGTACAGCATACCTTTACGTACTGAGTAAATCAAGTCAATAAATGTTGAGATTGCGTCGGTTGTGAGTGAAGCGTGGGTAGATGAAGTTCTGTGATCAAAGCTCTGTGATGACTACTTCTCAGTTATATGTCGCTTGAGACGGCATAGATAGGCTATCTGTAACTGTTGATGTACATTCCAGCTAATTAGGTTGCTCAACAATGAAATATTCGACTATCCATCCCCCTCCAAGTAATTAGACCCCTGCCCTCACATACCTTCAAATTGCACTGTACCCTAACCGACAACCGACAACCCTCTCCTGATGGGGAATGAGTCGGTGGTGTATGTTGTAATTATACAGTACGTGACTAACAAGAAGGCGCGTCCAAACACTGGTTGATGTATTAGGATTTGCATCTGTCTACGTTGTGATTATGAATTGAAAGTGTCGAATTTTTTAAGATGATAAGCACGGTTTTGTTGAGAGTGATGCTTTAATGGAAGTTCTAGATGGTACGTGGGTAATGATAGGCATGATGATACGTGATTTGTATGAGTGGATTAACGGTTTTAGGCTACAAAACACCATTAACTGATTTTGAAAGAACATTGTCTTGTAACGTTTTGCTGAGGGTGACGCCCGTATAAGTCCTAGATTCTGCTTGCTGATGCGTGCGATGATGTAAGATGAATGGAAAATATTCATAAAACAATTTTGTAATATTATTGCTCTCTGAACAATTAGGAGTAATTTTTTGAGATCATTGATTTATACTTTTCAAGTGACGCCACAACTTTATAAGACGCCGCTTTATAAGTTCTCAGGTTCTAGATTTGTTCATCTTCGTTTTACTGAAATTCCTACCCAAATTGTTTATGCCTTTTTGAGGGATCATTATTGTGTTTCTGGGGAACTAGCAGTTGACCAGTTGTACATGAAAAATAAAAGTTGTTTTTTCCTGTACTGACTCCACATAAATCTGATTCACTTTCTGAAGGCATTTGAAATAATAATGCGATATAACTAGATTTCTATAACGAGTCTTATCAAATTTTTCTTAGCTTCTACATGCGAAACAGTGGGCAACAATTATTATTGTAAAGCATTCAGTTTTACATATATTAATAGGCTGCTTCTTCATGTTTTTTTTTCTTTAGGGCTACTTTATAAATGAAAATATAAATCTCAGTACCCTTTTAAATTATTTTTTTAAGCTTAATTTATTGTTCAGGGTTGGTTTTTAGCGTTATGGCTTATATGCTTATTATTATGCTAATAATAAGTGATACATTTTAAAATGTTTTTAAATTATTTTGCCACAACATGTTTCGGACATTAATGCCATTTGAGTATTTATTTATTTCAAATCACTTGAGAATGGCATTAATGTCCGAAACATGTTGTGACAAAATAATTTAGAAGGGTACTGAGATTTATATTTTTATTTATGCTTCTTCATGGTATAATTGGAGAAGAGTTGATTTGAGTTGCAGGTTCTTCGTATCAATTGCAGGTTCTTTAAAAAAGAAAGTTCGCAAAAATGAGGAAATGAAAGCCTGCCAATAGTCTATCCAACTGATTGATCTGGAAATTATCAGCTATTATCCCATTTCGAAAGTATTTGCTGAAGTTTCAACCCACTTCAATCTTGACAAATCATAATTTTCTGCCTATTCAAAAAAAAAGAAAAAATATTTCGAAAAATAACAATGTTTCTAAAAAATTATTTCGAAAAAAAACAATGTTCCTTTTTTAAATTCAGCAATTGAGGTAGATGTACTGTATTTTGTCAATACTACGTTGTCAATCTTTATTATATTGAAGCTTATTATTGAATTGCACATCAGTCTCGTCTGAAACGCAATTTAACGTTTGAAGATGTTTCAGTTTATGAAGCGTGTAATGTGATGTAAACGTGAAATTCACTTGTAACTAGAAGTTAGCGGCAAGAGTAGTTTTGCAGTAAAGCTCGAAGGATGACGTCACACAAGCACTAGGCTGTGCTACGTGATGCGTAGTTTTCACTGAGATTGCGGTGGATGACGAAATTGCCAGGATCAAATTCTTAGATAGTTGTCCCTCTTCCCTTCCCTACTTTCTTCCTCTTCTGTCTCTACTTGCACATGTTATTGATGCTTCTTCATTTCTCATCATCCCCCTCTTTTTTATCCCCTTCATTTCCGTTTTCTTCTCTACTTCCCCATTACTTTCATTCTCATTTCCCCACCTCATCATTCCCTATATATGTTTTTAATTCTCTTCTATTCCTTTCTCCTTCCCTATTTCTCCTCCTTTTCCTCTCTCTTTTACCTTCTCATCCTCCCCTACATCCTTATTCTATTCCTTCTTGGTTTTGTACTCCCCTTTTTATTCCTGTTCTCATTATCTCAGGGGGGAGACATTCCTTCCTTCCCCTTCTATTTTTTCTTCATTCCCCACTTCTCTTCTATTTTCAATTCCTTCCTCATTCTCCTTTCTCATTTCCTCTTTTATTGTGTCTTCCTTTACTCTTTATGACTTTTCAAGAGATGGTGAGAGCTAGGTTTCTGTGTCAGGAGGTCGGTGGTCTTTAATAGAGAAAAATGATTTGTTAGTGGGTGAGATAGAGGTAGCAAAAGAAAGAACAAGGAGAGACAGAAAGAGGGAGAAATCAGGGATTGGGAAAGGGGTAAGAATAGGAGCAGCTGAGGATGGAAAGGGAAGGGGGTTGACAGAAGAAATCAGTAAGATACTGGAAACAAGGAGAGATGAAGAATGTTGAGGATAAGACCAAAAAGGAAATATATCAAGGATACGGAGAAGAAAACAAGAGAATAATTGTAAAACGGTATTGAAAGACGGAGTAAAACGCAGAGAGGGTAGCAGAAGAAGAATGAATTCTAAAAAATGAAAAAGGATAAGGGAGACAGAGTGGTTGTGAGGGTGGAATAGAAGACGGGTGGAAAGAGGACAAAAGTGGGACAAGACGAAGGAAGAACCCCAAAGAGGGTTATTTACAGAGGGTGACGCGTCTTTGTGGGCTCAGGGGTGAGGAAGGAGTGATTTGAGATTTAGGAGGCGTCTCACCCTCTCTCTCAGGGGATCAGACAGCAGCTGTGCGAATCAAAGTCGAAATAGAGGTCATCCTAGAACAATGCTTGCATTTGAGTTAATATTTTCTCATGGCACCGCGTCAGCAAACAAAAATTCCGCGTTCAGTGACTGACAAAAAATGTTATGCACGGATTTCGTTCAAATATTATAATAAACAGATTTCAAAAACTTGAAATATACAGAGCAAAGCTAATAAAATGATGAAGGTTGGCCACAAGTAGGTGCACATATCACTCATACTTGAACCGTTTCATAAATTAATCAGTTTTTTAAGTGATTAACAAGCAATACGTGAATTCTGAAATCTCATATACTGATTTTTCCTGTATTAAATTACTATTTCCAGAGTACGTTGACACTCAAGTTCATCAGACACGTAGGCCTACATTTCATCAGCACAATTGAATTTCAAATTTAGCTCGGCATTTCTAATCCAATTTGAGTGCCACATTTCCATTTTTTTAATTGGTACTATTTTTCATATTCGCTGAGTGCTGCTCTTGACAGGCTTGGCGAATGCTCGTGTTGATTGAAAGGTACCGCTCAGTTTGAACATGAAACGGGGAAGAGGCCTTTTTAGCCACCTGGAGAGTTCGCTTCACTCCAGCGCTCTAATCTATTTTAACGCGCGGCGTTCTAACGCGATGTTATGTGCGAGTGCGCGTTAAATTTATCCTGGTTAATTAGTACTTGGCCTCAAATTCTAACAGGTTGGAAAATTTTTGCTGGGGCCCCTGGAGTCGACATCGAAGCAGTTAACACTGGACGTGTCTGTAATTAAATTCAACAGCGCTGCTAAATGAGTCCACAGTTTACAGGGCTCTGCCCGATTTCTGTCTGGCTAATTTTTGCCCAAATAAAGTGACGGTAGCGGTGGTTGAAATCGAATTAACAAGACTCGTGAGTTTTAGTTCGTCGGAATGAAATGAACGGCAGGCAGACCGGCGAATGGAATTACCTGTACCTGTCTACAGGATGCGTTTCAGTTAAGAAATAGCGGCAATTAGTGGGCACACTTCTTGTCAAAGCCAGTGTTTGTTTAATCGTCCCCTCAACTGGCAATTTCTTCAATGCTGCTGAATTAGAAATTGAACATCCCATGCCACCGCATTTCATAAATGTTGTCTTTGAATTTGGTTTACAACGATAAACTTAAAAAATATAGTCTAGTTTCATTCGGTTTTTATCCTTTAAAGCAAGATTTTATTTTTAGTACTGTATTACCATGGAGTACTAGATTATTCACTCTATGGTGTTACATGCATATCCAAAGCTATAAGTTAGTAGTACAGATTAAACAATACTCTTTAATCCGAACAATACATGATCAGTTGTTCCATAATGATATGTGATACTGTAGGGATTTTTATACGTTTTGATTGGCTAGCACGCAACGATTTATTATTTATATTTGAATTGGAATGTGATTGCCTAACCAAACTCAAATCTATTCAGTCCAATCAGATATGCAACATTTAATAGCAAGTATAACAATATTCAATGTATCTATATAATATACAATATTCTCAAGTTATCACAATATTCAGTGTGATGACTCTTGAATAATCATGATTGAATAACCTATCTTGATAACCTCATCAATTGATGGGATTTTTTTTTAATTTTTAAATGTTTGGTTCACTTCAGAAAAACTTACTATGAGAAAACTTGAATAAATAATTAGTGTATATCATATAACATGAAAACTTCAACACTTGAATAAATAATGCATGTGTATCACATAACATGAGAACTTCAACACTTGAATAAATGATGCGTGTATATCATAACATGATAGCATGAAAAAGGACTAATAATATACAGTAATTAGGAAATCTCAGATAACAAATCTAGGAATGTGTCATTTCCTACTGGAGAAGCTATGTAGAAATAGTTGTATACACATGAAATAACTTGAAACTCTCATCACATAAAGTGTTGATGGGAAATATTATTGGAGCAAAAAGTTGTGATCATGATGAGCAGCAACCAACCAACCACTGAAGCGGGCGTCGACAGCTTAAGCTGAGTTCAACAGGAGCGATGGCTTAGAACAAAAATCAGTGAGTTATAGACTCAAGTGAAATATTTATTGCTGGGCGCTTAACTGCGTGATCCTCCAGCAAATATCGGGCTTCACGCCTTTCTTCACCCGTTACATAGTGATTTAAGGAATCGGGCACCGACTATAAATACTGTTGTCCAGCTAGAAAGTTCGACAAGAATAAAAGCTATCGAAAAATCTCGGTCAAATGTGCTTTACACAGATTGCAATTTGTGTTGCCTGCAATTTGTACCCAAAAATACAAAAATTGAGAATTGTCTCTGATAGTATTAGGAACAATTCAATTACGCCTAATAATTATCATGAATTTCATTCCATTCACTTTGAGTTCTAGTAATAGGTAATTAAAGTGAGCTTAGTGGGCAGTAGCAGGCGGCCATATTGAATTTTGTCCCATAAAATCAATGTGATCTTTTAAAACAAATATATAGAATCGTTATTATGGACATAAATGTGCTTTCTTTTATAGGCTATGTCATTGGAAAGAGAGTTGAATTCCTCAGGGGAATTGCTTTGTACTTTTTTCAATTTCAAAACTACTATAGCTTAATAATAAAATCAAAAATAAACTTTTTCAAGTTCGAAATGTTTTTTGAAGGAATATTTGAATTTGAAAAAACCATTGTTCCGCTATATTGAATCATGTGGTTGAAATAATGCATGATTTGATTCTTTTCACATTGATCTCTTTGGACATCAATTCAATATGGCTAATGGCTGACTGCTACTACCCCATTCCTGATCCTTTCTTATTTATGGACAATGTTTCGCAATTTTGGGCTAGATTTTGAAAATTTGGATGAGATTGGTAATCATTTATGTGAATTGAATCAATGCAGTTTGTATCCTTGAAAAAATATTGTGCAAGTAGAATATGAAATTGCCATCATGTATATGAATTAGGTAGGCCAAGTACCTAAACGAATAAGCAACCAAATAACAACCATGTTCAATTTAGGCTAAAAGTTTTCGCGAATTGATATTCAAATAACCATCCAAACAAAGTTGTTGGCTTCCATTTATCGTGTGCTATTGTCGGAAATTAATTGCGGATGATTTGACTGGTGCATCGACCTGTGTTCACTGTTCAGTGTTCGGCACGCGACGCTCTAAATTGGCTGAGCACCTGACATTTCTCAATGCGAATCACTGAAATATGACAATGAAGCTCGTTCATGAAAATCAATGCCAGTCTTTTATAGTGGTTCCGTCTTTTTATCAAGCCTACGGATGTTTGTTTGATCAAAGATGAATAGTTTTCTACTGTGTGTCTTATTGTAGTTTTTTTTCTAATACAGATGATACTGTAGTGAACAAGAATGTTTTGGATGTACAGGTGTGGGTGCTGAATTTCGGAGGCACAATTCACTTTCTGCAAATACATTTTTTAAATTTAATCCATAAAATCTCCACTCCAATATTCTGCATGTCTTTATACACAAGTACATTTATAGTGATTCTATAAACTTCAGTATGGCTTCTAGAGGCATCGCATGGTGAATAAAATTATTTTTCGTTTTGATTAGATATAATGAATGGAAAATGAATAACAGTAACAGAAAAACATTCTCTGACTCTGATCAAAAAGTATATGATTAAGAATATATATTACATTGAATCTATCTATCTATCTATAGTACATTGTAAAGATTAAATACATGACATACATCTTCATGATACCATCCATAACGCTACATGATACTATCCATAACATGCATAATATTACCAGAGACAACTGATACAAGTATCTTTACTCTATGATATTACATAGATTCGGTAGAGTATAGATTCTATACTTTCTAACCCTGATAACAAGAATAATTAATTGTCATGATAGAGAGGAAGGTGCTTGAGAGGAAATTCGTTCGTTTTTCAACAAGGATTAGTCTACCTGATGGAAATTCATACCTGAAATATCATTCCAGTAAATTGCTGCGTGTAGATTCTGAGAATGCAGGTAACTAGTTTGCGCTACGTCAACTTTGATCAGCTCAATTGATCAATAATTAAGATAATTTTGATCATGAAATAGCGTTATGCTATTAGTGAATATGGCTAATTGTTCTAAGAAAGTTGATCTTGGTTGTTTCAATCTAGTATCTGAGTATATTATATTAACAAAGTGTTAGTCATAAAGCTGATCACCTTTTTATTCTTAATCAATCTGATTCTCGCTAATTTTAAAAATTTAAAATAAGGAAAATCTAGAGGAAATCTGAAACCACAAGTAAGCATTATACAAAAGCCAGTTCAACTTCCCCATATTTCTACTTTATTATAATATTGCAGTAATAAACGTATTCAAACTGACTCCACTAAATTGGGAAAAACCAGTGTAAACATTCATAACAAACATCTCTTAAAAATGTTCTCACTTTATTTATTAATAATATACTCGCAAATTCGGAAAATCTAGTGTGAACCCCCTTTAAAATTGATTATATCATTTCCAAAGCCTCTCCCGTAACTTTCCGCTTTAAAATACTCCAACTGTTTCATCAACTTTAAGCTGACCGCTCCACACATGATTTGCAATTTGCAGTTCATTTACCGCGAAAATGTCGACATGATGTCCCAGAGATATTCCGCTAACTGAAGCATGGAAGTTGATAGTGGTGATGGCTGGCCATGGCCAGAGCGGGAATGTCCATTACGGTGGAACAACGACGCTCAATTAACTGGATTCTTGTCAACCTACCTCCTATCACAACCAAAAGTTCAATTTTGCAAAACTCTCGTTTCGGTCTCGGCTCATTCAGTGTGTTCAAATGTCCTGGCCGCGAAAGTTTTGATTATTATGTTTCATTCTAATCTTAGAATTCATTATTTTTGTTTCAGGGATTTTCATTTAGTTTGTTGTACTTTGTTTCAAAAGTTGAAATACCGTTTACCTTCTATCAAATCGGCTCTCGTTGTCAATTCAATTTTTATTCCAGGGAAACCTCCAACTCGAATTCGCTTTTCTAAGAACTTGATGATCCTATTCAACTGGAAAGCTGGAACATCATACTTGTTATTGACTTGTTGAAGATTACGGTGAAGTTCTTGTTCAATAGAGTGAATTGAAATTTATCTCTTTTCTGTATAGGGCTACTTTTATAGAAATAGAAATAAAAATAAAAATGTTAGTACCCTTTTTGAAATATTTAATCACAACATGTTTCGGACATTGATATATCACTTGAAAATGGCATCAATGTCCGAAACATGTTGTGATTAAATATTTCAAAAAGGGTACTAAGATTTTTATTTTTCTTTCTATGAATTAAAATTACTTGCTTGATATCAGAAAAGTCATCACTATGTTTCTATTCAAAGTTCTATTTTCTGTGTAGTTGTGAAGGAGATGTGTAGTAGGTGAATCAGGCGTCTATTAGAATTTATTATCTTCTTTTCTTAAATAATATAATCAAGAATTGTTGTAGAATTTAGTCTTCCTGATCCGAATTTAAAACCGGTTAAAACTAATAGTGGAGTAGCCCAATTAATAATTTCAAAATAGAATGAATGCTGTGCAACAATTAAATTGTTTAAATATAAATTATCATGAAATCCACGCACATTAGTATAAAAATTAATTATTGAAAATTGTATTATCTTAGTTCTAGTTTCTACAACTCCTATTTTCTACTCGTCCAAAAATCACATATATTTGACACTTTTTCTTTTGTAATGTTGTTGTAAACCATTTTCTTTTGTAATTATTGAAAATTGTATTATCTTAGTTCTAGTTTCTACAATTCCTATTTTCTACTCGTCCAAAAATCACATATGTTTGACACTTTTTCTTTTGTAATGTTGAGGCTTTTCAAGATCATTACATTTTCTGATAAACAATATTAGACCTATTATCCACTTCAATTTTCATTATCTTTGGTGGAGGTCAAGAGTAACGTGCTCTCAATCAATAAATGTAATAAAACTACAAATCAACCAGTTTTTATTATCTGTATAAAACGGTAGATGTAGATTTATTTGAAAAAACATGACAACTACGTCATAACTTTAATAGAATTTTAACATCATTGTGAAACTCTTATTTTGATTCTTCCATTGATTTTATGGTGTTCTCAATTAAGTTTGTTGAAAAAAAACTTGCCAAACGTTAGTTTCAACCAACATTTACTGACTATGTATATATTTATAAACTTTAGTTTTTCACAAGCTTAGATAATCAATACTGACGATGTATATACAAACTTGAGATTTTTACCAGTCAAGATAAATCCATTCTAGTAAAATAAAAATTAAACATTGTAAACCTATTTTGAAATGCATTTCTTTTTTAAACCATTTGCTAGTTTCACTCATCCATCTGCAATTATTTTGAATCAACTATATTTCGAAAATCTAGTGGTTTTGTGAATTCAATTTAAGATATTCATCATTTGTCTCCTTGTCTTCTATAAGTATAAGGGTAATCTGTAGGTTTTTTCTGAATTCTCTTTCAATTTACGGATGCAACTAGAATGGGAAGTGTCAGAAAGAGGCGGTAACGGGTAACCAATCCAACATCCATCATTAGAGTATAGTACTGTATTTTTGAAAAGTTCCAATTCCAATCCAACCCATTAATCAATACAAGTTGTCGCTTTAGAATTATTGCTATGACTGTGACATTTTCACTCCCCCAAATTTGTCAACCGAAATTGAATTGTTGTCAATTTGACTTAATTCCAATGTTGACAACATGATGTTGATTCAATGTTGTCAATTGAATGAGCGCTGCATAGTCGTAGACTCGTAGTGAAACAAATATAAATCGTTGAAGTTTGATTGACTATAAATTGAACAGAGCAGTCATTGACAGCGAGGATGGCAGCGAATTAAATTATCTGTCAGATTGATAAGGCAGATTTCCTGTTTCGCTCAATTTAATTACAACTTTGGCGAGCTATTATCAGTTGAGCGAGATTGTAATTGAATGATATTGTCATCGTTAACCAGGACTGGCTGTATCATGGCAATCTGAATAGGGGTTTGACCTTCCTCAATACTGAAACTTGACTATTAACGGGTTTCTTCAAAATGAAAGAAGTTGGAAATTTCAATGAAAATTCTTACACGCTCTAATAATTAAGTTTATTAAACAAGCCAAGCTTTAAGTAACTTTGTAGCTGTAGCCTATTCAGTGATATGTTCAAAAACTTTTAAACCAGTGTTCAAATTACAAAAACAGCTTAGGCTACTACTTATCCCACTGTAAATTTTATGACGATTCTTCTGCTCAAGCACTCACTACATGTACTATTCATTTTCGTAGTCTATAGTTCAACTTGCAAGTAAGCTAAATACCATGTCAGCCATGAGTTATTTGCTTCTTAAAATGTATTTGTAATACATGAACAACTAATTTACTGCCAACAATACAGGACTTGATTTAAGCATTTCTAAAGCCTATACATATAAAAAAGCCTCTAATAAGGAATATACATCCTTGATTATGTGTATTATAACTCATAGCTTCATAGCTTTTATATCACTACATTCGGTCAGTTTATAAAACGAGCATTTAATAAAAATAAAGGTTCACTATATATTCAATAAAAAATTATTGGAATTCTCCAAAATCCTCATTTCCAGTGATCTTTCAAATCCAACGCCAATGCTATGATTTTAATTGTTTTCCAGTCACCTTGTACGGAATAAAATATGTTTCCTCATTTCTTTTACATTTGATATTCTATCAGTAGACCATATTATTATCTACAACGCTCCAGTCTCATTCCCAATTCTTCAACTGCTTTAAAAATCAATGTTAGTTGTATTGTTTGTTAATATCAGTAATGAATAAGAAGACTCACATATTTATTCAAAGAATGATATGTCTCTTCATCAACCAACAAAATACAAGTCAATGAAATACATTTCAATCCAAATATTTTCCAGGGAAAGAAAACTTCATACTTGATATCATATAGTTCTTTGTCCAGAGTGCAGAGAAGTATAATAAATCAATGAAAATCTTCGTTTATTCAGACAGTTTTCTATTTTATGGTGTGCACCCGGTTCCAACTCATCTCAACATCTTCATACTATTGAGGAGTCAACTCACGTCTTCATTATCAATTTATCCGAATCAGTCGTTTTCTCTGATTACTTCTACAAATGGAAGAGAAAGCGAAGTATGAGAGAGAATTGTTGAGTATTGGGTAAAGCAAGAGAGAAGATTATGAGAATTGAGCGTGGCACTGGGAGTGTGGGTGAGAGAGATGTATTCGATGATGAACTTTGTAACGTGAACGATAAGAACTAATGATTACTAGATAGATTTATTATAGGAGACAGTGGTGTGTGTGTAAATAGAACATTGTGTCACAATAGTAGTCTACAAATCTGACTATAAATTTCGAACTTTGTCAAGCGAGTGCATTGCGCAATGCGAATCAAGAATGCTGTTTAATCGATAAAGGCCCCACATAGTTCTGTGACGGTGATAAAGCAATGCTGTATTAAACTTCAGGTGTTTCGATGCTTGTTCACTCAACATAAACTCTCTATTTGAAATTGCTGTACATGTCTAGCACATCACTAGCAATCTAACTCTAGCAATTTAACACACTTAAGATACCAAGGAATGATGAGTAGTTTTAGAGAGAAGTTTCAATGACAATCGTATTAATGAAACTTTAAATACTCCATTGAAACTGAGGAATCTTTTTACGTTTGAAACGAATTGAAGTGTTCAACTCCGCTGAGTTGAGCGTAAGAGAGGGCCGACTGCGCTCTAACTGCGCTCTCTAGGAAAAATAAAGGCAGTCAACCCATTCTTTCCTACCCGAATAAGATTCCATTATATCAATAGTTTCGTGTTTTAAACCCATTCCAATTTATATATTTTAATGATGAAAAATGATAAAACACTGTGCTGTCGAAGATGTGATGGTATTGTCACGATACCATGACCTTATGAGCCAAATTATAAGTGTACTTTCACAAAGTATGAAGAATTAGTAAAAAAGTGCAGATAATCAGAAAGGAGATCTGAATTTTGATAGTAAAATATTGTATTGTGACTATATTGTGGTATTAATCGGCGGAAATTAAACAAATAATTGTCGATTTTAAGAATATAAAATGATATATCTATCTCATTAACTCACAACTGGAGTGGAAGAGAGAGGGAGTGAGCGAAAGAATGATTGAGATATTGTTTCAATAATGAAATGAGACGGAAATGTTGATAATTTGGTACATTTTAATCAGATAATCGGGTAATATTTGAAGAGCAGTTAGTCATACTAATGCATTTTTAATTATGGCCTCATTCAAAAATTGATAGTTATAACTATTTTTGTTGAGAAACATTCATTATGAATGTGCAACCAACTTCATTTTCTTTTAGGGCTTCATGAATTATTGTTCATTAGACTATTTTGATTATTTGTAATGATCTTTTTAACTAAGCAAAATTCAACTGTGATTCTATTAACAAGTTCTTATTTTCTCTAATATTATATTAGAGTGATGCAATAAATTTTAGTCAAAATAGCTTATTTTTGGAAGTAATGAAAGCATTTACCCACATATTGCCAATGAGAAAGAAATTGAATTCGTGTGTAAAAATGTTGAAAGAATTGGGTAGAATAAACATGGTGAGGGAACAGACACTTTCCGTTTTTACTGGGTCAGTTGGATGGATGTTATTTTTCTTTTTTATACTATTGCAATGGAATTTACTCTAGCCAATGCTCAAAATTGGCTTTGAACTTATTTATTATTGACGAGGAACATGCGTGGACGTTTGTACCCGAGACATACCCAAGAGGACTTGAGAAAGGGTAGGATCAACCCTTTATTGTCCCTTGGGTTGCTCTCTCACTCTCTCTCTCTCTGCCTCTGATTTCCTATCTTCTCACTTCGTATTATTCATTCATAAGTGTGATGGACAAGCTGAATGAAATTACATAATAAATTCAACTTTTTGCATTTGGAATACATGCTTTTTTACGAATTCAGAAAATGACCCTTTTCCACATATCCCCAATTAAGTTCGAGACTTATGGATGTGCGAATAACAATTTCAGTGCTTTTTGGTTTTTGATGTAATGTTACGGTGGTTGAATTCAAAATTGAATTTTAGTGTTTTTGACCGAAATAAAACAAAACTTGATGTAGATATCCCAGTTCGTAACAGATGAAACGTTTCAAGTTCTTTCCAAATCTTTATAAACTGTGTTAGTTTTTCAAATAAGCATACAATTCGTATGGATGAACATGCAATTTTCTGTTCACTGCAATTAAATCGAGGTGATGCCTAGTTGGTTACTACTTATTTAGAAGGCTAGTTAAATATCTACTATCTACAATCAACTATCATTCTTATCAAGAGATTTAGTCGAAGACATTATTTACTTCTACATTCATTAATAATGAAATCATAGAACATGAAATTAAGGAATACATAAAAAAATGCGTTAGGAGTTCTAAACCGCTACAGTCGAAGACAGTAGGAATCCGACCCCACTTTTTTCAATTAACTAAAAGCCTCGGTATGAATTCGCGAAGGCTATTATCATAGCTTTGTTACGCAGAAGTATATCCGTATTGTAGTTACTTCGCTAGGAAACCATCCTAAACCTCTAGACTTTATTTGGAGAATTTCCCCCGAACTTGGAAAATTTATTCGGAAAATTCGCAGAGCGGTAGCAGAAGCGTAGCTGGTTTGAATTTATCTACGGCAAAGAACACAAGTTTGGAGTTTAATTCTTCCTGTATTTTTGTGTGAACGCCGTATTTTACAATTTCATTCCATATTTGCATTTGTTTCGTTGATAAGCCCTGGTCTGTTGCACAAATCCTATTCCGCTTGCATCGTGGGATAGTACCAGAAAAAATTCAGCTTCCCGTATTTTTCCAACAAAAAATGCTAGGATCCACGTAGACCTGTGAAACATGATTAACTTACCTCACAGAGTTTTCTCCTGTGAAAAATGTAAAGTTATCCTTCTCATAACAGGATGAATACAGTATGATCAAGATAAGGTTTTAGAAAGCAAACTTCTACCTTTCCTGAAAATCAGAACACATGTGGGATACAATGCATGCATGCAACAAAATATATATTATCTCATTCTCAATGCAATGCTGATTCGAAACTCTTATCAACAAGTCTAATGATAATTAATTTTTCAGTTTTTATCTTACTATTGGAATTGAACATTTTGCTTATTTTTGAAAATGAGTAGGATGATGAACAGCATAATTCAATTATGAACAATTAAATTGTATATAGTTCCTTCATTCCTTGAACAGAATATAGTTGTGAAAAATCTGGTGTGGCGCACTCACACAACTTTCCTCGCCGTTATGAAAATTGATCACCTGACGCTAGTGTCCACGCGCATCTCAAGTCTACTATTCCAAGATCTGAGCCAGCTGGTGACAGGACAATAACGCTGGAGGCATACAACGTCTGGTTTTGTCTGCTATGTCTGCTATCTCTTCATAGTGAATGATTTAATAGAATCAACAGTGTTGTCAAGTTTGCTATTATTGATTAATCACATTTTCTCGAATTTCGAGCTTATTTTCAATTTTAGGTGAAAATGTTACTCAACATTAATTGTAGAGATTTTCATGCTCAATATTTTCCACTTGAATTTTTTTGTTTAAATTGTATACTAGTAGTTCTTTGAACAGTAGACCTCACGCAGTATTCTCATCCACAAGACCTGATTGAAAATATACACCTTATGGAAATACAGCAATTACGTGGCTTCTCCACACATCTGTGTAATCACTTGTCAGCTGATTTATGATGAATAATTCTATAGTCTGATTTTTACTTTCCTTGCCCTATTACCATAGGTAAGGAAAGTATTGCTTTCCGAAAAAAATTAAGGTACCCCAATTTCTAAATTTCTATACGTTTCAAGGTCCCCTGAGTCCGAAAAAGTGGTTTTTGGGTATTGGTCTGTATGTGTGTGTGTGTGTGTGGTGTGTGTGTGTGTGTGTGTGTGTGTGTGTGTGTGTGTGTATGAGTGTATGTGCGTCTGTGTACACGATATCTCATCTCCCAGTTAACGGAATGACTTGAAATTTGGAACGTATAGTCCTTACACTATAAGGATCCGACACAAACAATTTCGATCAAATGCAATCCAAGATGGCGGCTAAAATGGCGAAAATGTTGTCAAAAACAGGGTTTTTCGCGATTTTCTCGAAAACGGCTCGCACGATTTTGATCAAATTCATACCTGAAATAGTCATTGATAAGCTCTATCAACTGCAACAAGTCCTATATCAGTAAAAATTTCAGGAGCTCCGCCCCATCTATGCAAATTTTGATCTTAGATTCTCAATTAGCAGCCTTCATATACAATTTAAACAAAAAATTTCAAGTGGAAAAGATTGAGCATGAAAATCACTTCAATTAATGTTCAGTAACATGTTCACCTAAAATTGAAAATAAGCTTGAAATTTGAGAAAATGTGATTATTCAATTGCAAACTGTGGATTCTATTAAACCATTATTCACTATGAAGAGATAGCAGACCTCTTGTGTCTCCAGCGTTATTGCCCTGTCACCAGAAGAAATGCATCAGTTGCGATGGAGAGTTCATCAGACGAGGAGGAATTTCTAGTAATAGCCGCAGCATGTGCTGAAGAAGAGATAGAGAATAGAGATAGAGAAGAGATAGAGAGATACAGAAACGAAGGAAGCATAGGTACTGGGTGCACGAAATCTTCAGAAGAAGAAACGAATATGGTGAATTTCATCATTTGTTTGACGACTTGAAAAAATACTATGCTAAGTTAGAATATAAATGGAAATAAGGAAACAATAGTAAAAACACTATTTTTAGCACTTTCGCAAGATTTAATTGTGAGACAAATAAGAAGATATAAGTACAAGTAGATTGTAAAAGCAACGATAGTTTTGGCTGTTATATGTATTTTACTTCACTGATAGTTGAATGTCGACTGGAAGAATGATAAAAAAACGGACCGGCTATCCGGCAAGAATGCCCCAAACAGCAATGGTGGCCGACGGTGACTGACGGACGGGTATAGTGGGTTGCCGTTCGTTTAAAACAATGCAAAGCAATGTTGCCGGTACGCAACGGTGACGGTCGGTGCCGGACGGCGCCTGACGGTGATGGCATAGTGGGTTCCCTGCTTAAGAGAAATGCCAAACCGTTGACTTGAATCTTACACCTCACTTCGCTCGGTCAATGAAGCCTGGTAATCGGGAATCTAAAATCAAACTTTGCATAGATGGGGCGAAGCTCCTGAAATTTTTACAGATATAGGACTCGTGGCAGTTGATAGAGCTTATCAATGACTATTTTAGGTGTTAATTTGATCAAAATCGTTGGAGCCGTTTTCGAGAAAATCGCAAAAAACCCTGTTTTTGACAACATTTTCGCCATTTTAGCCGCCATCTTGAATTGCATTCGATCGAAATTGTTCGTGTGTGTAATTGTTATAGTGTAAGGACCTTATGGTAATAGGGCAAGGAAAGTAAAAAAATCAGAAGACTGAATCTGTTGACGTTTTTTGAAGGGGAATTCTTTTTTAAAGTGATTCTTTGAACGCTTTCTGAACTCTATCCACTGTATAGTAATTGAAATTGAAAGCTCTCTAACTTGACATCTTCCATACAGTTGAGTACTTGAGTTCATGTTAAGTCTTACCAGGACCTCCAATCAATTCTAAATTTCATTAATATTTTATATAATGAATAAATACTTATTCATTATTGTCGATTTTCTCAATTTACATAGAAATTATTGGATTGGAGGTAACTTGAAATGGATCCAATGAACCATTGGAGAGAGTGAAAGTAATTGACTAAAGATTTCACCATATAAGTAATATCCAATAATTTTTGCTCCAGCTGAAACTCCAGTTCAACTTTTCTGCGAAAATGGACAATAGAGAGGCAAAGAGTAATTGGAATAATCCGCGGAGATGTTTCTTCCGGAAAATGTGATGCTGCGAAGACGAGTCTGAAGCAATCGGCGCTTCCCGCTTTGTCAGTTTCATTTTGAGTACGCTTCAAGTCGGCGCTTCAAACAATGAGTCTAGCCTGTTGCGTACTGCTCATTAGACGATCTCACTGTTAGCCCTACAGCTCCTTCATCTCTCTTTTCTTCTTCTCTCTTTTTTTCCCTTACTTTTCATTATTTTTCCTATCATTATTCTGACTCTTCTCTCATTAACCTTACTCAATACGTCCGTCCAAGTGTGTCCCAGGTTAAAATTCTTGTTAAAATTGAGAAGTTGTTTCATGTTCATAATAACAAGGGGATTGCTGGGAATCATTGATCAGCTGCTGCTGACACTCTGCTTGAAGCCTCTCATCCCTCTCATACCTCTCATACCTTCTCATCAGCGTTACCCAGGCGTTTACGTTATGGAGTTTTTCCTAGAATATCTTCTTTGAAGTATTACAAAAAAAAGTTCTTTCGCTTCTCTAAAATTCCTTTTTCATAACTGTATTTAGAGAAGATGTTACTACATCATTGTATTACAAAAATCGCTTTACAGGTCTGTGTTGGGTACAATCTTTTACTGCTATATATTTGCTCACTAGTATCCTTCATAGTTTAAAAATTATAAATTTATCTACTCCAAAGGTATTGAATCGACTGTAGAGGAGAAAATCAAGCTACAAATTCTTTTTAGTTTTCAAAATGATTCACTTAGATGAACTAGAATTGACCGTAAACATCATCCTGTAATAAAATAATACCATAGGTGTATCCTGATAATTATCAGAATTATGTACCTTGAAGAAAATTAATAATATTTCGTTGTAGAAGTGAAAAGTAACAGTTGTAATATCATACCTGAAACACCAGCTAACTCCTCAAAAGTCCCCTGCAAAGTTGATATTATTATTCGAATAGATTATCATCCAGAATTTGAACATAGATAGAAAGATAAATGAATAAGAGGATGATTCAATGTGTTTAATTCATTTTATTTCCTCTTCAATGATATAGTATACTAATTATACATTTCATGAATATGATTTGTTCTATTAGTGCATGTGATGATTGCAAAGCTCGGTTTCCTCATGGATGTTTCTTTATTAGAATGTGCAAAAATTGATATGATCATCAGACTTTCCATACTCGAAAGAGCAATCTGAACAACGAAACCATTTGTCAATGTGACGTCACTTGTAAGTACAACATTAGTGAGTGAAGTGAGACTCTTATCGAGGAGTGGAACTGTGAGGTCAAGCACTTAGGGAGCTCTTTGGGCTTGGGGTGTTCGTAAGGGTACCATCCCCCATTCCTTCTCTGCTTTTATTCTCTCTCCTCAAGGTTTGTCTCTCATGGTTGGTTCTTACTCTCTGCAAACTCTGCTAGTTTCGATATTTCATTTTTTCTTATTTTCCTTTTCTCCTTTACTGAAAGGAATTTTCCGACGCATTCTACCATTATTCCTCATTATTCATGTTTCTATTTAACATTTACCTCGTCATTCTTTATATCTTCATCTATTTTCTCATTTCTGTCCCGTATTCAGTCTTCTCCTAGTCCCTTATTCATTCGTTTGCTTGTAATTTTCCTTACTTCCATTCTTCTGATGTCTTCCTTTTCCAATCTTTCACTCATAACTTACCATTTTCTGTTAGTCATTTTCCCCTACTATTTTCCAGCATTCCAATTTTCTCTCTGCTCCGAACTTCCTTGGTCCGTATCTTCCCATCCTTTTTTTTATTGTCCTCACTTTTGTCCCAAACCCGACTTCAGTTTCTACATTCTTTATCTACCTCTTTCAACTTTTTTATTCCTTCCACCCTTCTCTTCCTTGCTCCCTCTCTTTTTCCTTACTCTCATTTACCTGTTCTTATCAGTTTTCTTTTTACATTCTATTCATCTGCTATGTTACGTTTCCATCTCAATATCTCTATCAATACCACTCCATCTCTTTCCATTCTAACTTCCTGTACCCATCATTGACCACAACTTTCTCAGCATTCTATCCTTTTTATTCATTACCCTCTTTTTCTCTTCTCCTTACTTGTATGCCATATTTCTTCATTCTCTCTCTTATCATCTCTGCAAGTCGCAACTCACCCTTAACTCACCCTTTAGTTCTCCCTTAACTTTCCACTTCTCTCTTCCCTCAATCACTCTCAATCCCTTACTCCCCATTCCAAATCCTCCACCTATTCCATAATATTTGCCTTTTTCCTTTTCTTTCACACCTCTGTCTCTTTCTCATCTCTTCTCAAAATTTCTTTTGTTTCTCACCTCCTCTCTCTTTATCTTTTTCATTTTTAATCTTCTCTTCCCTCTTTCTTCTTTAATCATCACCTCTCTCTCACACTGTCTCTCTCTCACACTCACTCTCAATCATCCCCTTTAATATTTGTCTCTTTATTCTGTACCCTCACTCTTTCCTCTCTCTCTCTCTCTCTCTCTCTCTCTCTCTCTCTCTCTCTCTCTCTTGAACCCTTAATTCCTGCCACATACACTCTCTTATGTCGCTTTAAGTGGATTGCGAGCGCGTAAAATGTACGCTAACCAGGACTGTGGGCTGTGGGCCGGGCCACGGGAGGAGAGAGGCCTGGTCGCCCCCGAGAGCACACTCATAAAGGAGGCACTGAATTACTATGCATTCGCATACTCATGATAGTCTAATAGCGTCTAATAAAGGTCTGCTGCTCTGCTTCCCTACAGAACCACCTTGGTGCTACAGTGCTACAGTGCTACAGTGCTACAGTGCTGCTCCTACAGTTGCCCGACCAGAAAGGATGACAGAGCATCTCTGCCTAACGCAAGCGGCATACTCATCAATGCCACCTTGGTCAAAGTGCAAATTTTATTTGGCACAAATATATGTTACTCGCTACTTGCTACGTTTAAGTTATTCTATGGAGATGATCATAATGATGATGATGATGATGATGATGATCGTGAGATTTGTGATTATGCAATGATGAAATTTCAATATAATGTTTTTTTACAGGTAAGAAACCTTCCTTCAAACACTCATTCAAGTGTAACAAACTTCAGGAATTATATCCTGCGGTATGGGCGTTCAACAATAGTAAGTATAGTTTGCTTTTGATATTGAATTTGATTGTAATTGTTGAATTGGTTAGTTTGAACAGAGGTGTAATGTTGGAATCCAGAATTATAGTTAGTTATATAAATCATTATGAGCTGTGAACTTAGGGGGAGTGTGTGTTAAGGTATATTTTTGCTTTACGTCTTACGTCCCTGATGAAACATAGTTCATCACCATTCGTTATACTGATTTTCAAATTCGTTCATTATTATGCTTAGCTTTATTTTTCTTCATAAACTACAGTATCGATTCATTTTATGTGATTAACCAATTTCATTGCAGTTTCTGTGATATGATATTCATATTTGGAATATGAACTTTCAATTGGATTCATCGAAAGATTTAAATATTCTAGTGGAAACTGTTCACCATTCATATCTTATGAATCTAACGTACTAGTAGTTCTGTGAACAGTAGACCTCGCCTGTTATAAACCGCATCCTCCTCTTATACTGTCCATCAGAGTTCAGAGTAAATTCTGTCTGTATGTCGTGTCGGCGAGATATCGGTGTGAAAACGGCTAATGGCTGTTGGGGTTGGTGTATCAAAAATACAAACATCAAAAGCTAATCTCCTTCAAGACATACTGGCATCAGGACAGCCCAAGCTCAAAGCAGAGAAAGTTCAAGAGACAATACTATGTTATTTTAGTTATTAATTGCATGCAAACAATAGTTCATTTATTTATTTATTTACAATGGAGTCAACGGGTTTCCCCAAATATGTCTCCTTGACAAAAACAAATTGTACAGATAGAAATGAAAAAAATATATAGGAACTTATGCAATAATAAATAATACAAACAACAAAAATACCACCTAATTCAAAAATGAAAAATACAAAAACTTCAAATACTTATGAAAAAGGTAAAAAATCTGGTGTGGCACACTCACACAACTTTCCTTGCCGTTGTGAAAATTGATCACCTGACGCTAGTGTTCCCGCGCATCTCAAGTCTACTGTTCAAAGATTTGATCCAGCTGGCAATAACGCTGGAGACCCACGAGGTCTGCAATCTCTTCATAGTGAATCATTTAATAGAATCAACAGTTGCCAACACTTTGCAATTGGATAATCACATTTTCTCGAATTTCGAGCTTATTTTTAATTTTAGGTGAAAATGTTACTGAACATTAATTGTAGAGATTCTCATGCTCAATCTTTTCCACTCGAAATTTTTTGTTTAAATTGTATTTGAAGCCTGATAATTCAGAATCTAAAATCAAACTTTGCATAGATGGGGCGAAACTCCTGAAATTTTTACAGATATGGGACTTGTGGCAGTTGATAGAGCTTATCGCTGACTATTCCAGGTACAACTTTAATCAAAATCGTTGGAGCCGTTTTTGAGAAAATTGCGAAAAACACTGTTTTTGACAACATTTTTGCCATTTAGCCGCCATCTTGAATCGCATTTGATCGGAATTGTTCGTGTCGTATCCTTATATTGTAAGGGCCTTACGTTCCAAATTTCAAGTCATTCCGTTAATTGGGAGATGAGATATCGTGTACACAGACGCACATACACTCATACACACACACACACACACACACACACACCACACACACACACACACACACACACACACACACACACACACACACACACACACACACACACACACACACACACACACACACACACACACACACACACACACACACACCAATACCCAAAAACCACTTTCTTGGACTCAGAGGACCTTGAAACTTATAGAAATTGGGGTACCTTTATTTTTTCGGAAAGCAATACTTTCCTTGCCTATGGTAATAGGGCAAGGAAAGTAATAAAACAAATTGAGAGTTCAAAATTTATAAAAATTAAAGATTATAACTGAACGACATCCCAAACCATAAGCACATCCACACTGATACACCAACTATTTATTTGATCAGATCATGCTTACACAAGATTCAATTATCATAATAATTATAACGCTCTCCGAAATTTAGCGCGAGAGAACCAGAAGACGCCCAGACAATCTGTTATTAGTTCTTTGCATCCTATTTAATAGTGCATAAAAATTGCATTCAATGAGGCATGCAATTCATAGTCTACACAGCTGTTTATTTTTTACCAAGTTACATTGAGATAATTGGATTGCATGCGTCATGGCATGCTATTTATAATCAACTCGAAAGCTGATTTATTATGAATAATTCTATAGTCTGATTTTTACTCTAATATTGACGTATGAAGGAGGCTCCTTTTTCCTTTTATATTATCCTTGAAATGAAAAATTTCCAAAATCCTTGTATATACGTCGACGCACAATTTAAAAAGGAACATACCTGTCAAATTTCATGAAAATCTATTACCGCGTTTCGCCGTAAATGCGCAACATAATATATAAACATTTAAACATTAAGAGAAATGCCAAACCGTCGACTTGAATCTTAGACCTCACTTCGCTCAATCAATTAAAAACAAAAATCACGATAAATCTTACAAAAAGTTTCATTTTTCCATGTCCCAGCTTGTGGAATACCTTGTTGGTACTGGAATCGCTGTAGGGGCACTCTGTATGACTCTGACTCCTATTTCTAGTCTGGTCTGAGTCAACTGAGGCTAGCCTACTGTGTTTACCAAGCGAAGGCTACCTAACGATTTTCCCTCTTAAATAAAAGGCTCCACTTCATAAATCATCTTAATAAATGTGTCTGGCTCTCTAGGAACGTCATTACTCATTAGAGGAAGTAGGTTGTATGATGGAGAGGAGAGCATACCGAGTATAAGATAGAGAGTGAGAGGAGAAAGAGTGAGTGAGAGGTGTTGAGAGTGATGAAGTGCGTGAGAGTACATTGGACTACATTTATTTTGTGGCGTATTAGCGTGTCGCCGTAACGCTGCTGTCTGCGTCACCGTGCGTCAATTAATTAAAACGTGTTAAGTTGGATGTGAGGATGAGGACTAGCGTAACAGCGAGCTTCTCTCAGTGCCGTATCTGCGACAATGAAGACTAAAGGCACCCCGTGCTGAAATTTCCATAAAATTCTGCCACACAATAGGCGAAATGTAATCGTCGAATTTTCTAACAAAGCCTCGGCTTAATTACGCGACGCTAATAACGCCTCTAATTACAATTGGCATGCTTATGTACAAAACTAATGGGCCCACTGTATATATACATCTATAATATTCCAAGTCCTGGACTTATATAGCAAGTGACCGCATGATTCCTAAGATCCTTTCAGGGGTGGGAAGTGGGAAGTTTGTGGTTAATGCCTGCTGGGTAATAGTAGTTGAAACAATATTATTCCGGGAAAACCTTGCTGTACTTAGAGTGCCACACCCATTCGACGCATTTGCTAAGTGTCTTTGACCGGTTTAAGAAAGTTCTGGAAGCTTCTAATGATTCCAGTGTCACGGATGTTGTGCACTTCCTATATGGTGTTCTATATCTATAAAATGTGTGATGTGATTATATACAAGTTGAAAATTGGACCAAGTCATGACAATTATTCAAAGTCATTGCAGTGATTCATATTCGATTTAATTTTGATCTTGAGACTGTTCCATGATATTTTTCAGCGAAAATAAATTAAATTTTTAAATAGGGACTTGGTTAAGAAAATTGCATTGGATTTTTCCCAAAATGAATAATGTTAAATAAATTGATTAAAACCGTTATTATTCTCCCCTAGAAGTAGACTAGATAGATAGATAGAAGTCTTGTAATTTAGGAGGAGAGCTCTTACACGGGATATGAATAATACTGAAAGCTATGTTAAAATTTTGTGTCTTGTGTGTGGGATCATTTGCGCTTCTTCTGGTCTTCTAGACGAATAATCCATCAGTCAATGTCAATTGGATCCTAACAATATCACGACCAAGGATCAGGATCATATGAGAATTTTGAGTCGTAAGAGAAAGAAACGCAATTAGAGGATTATGTGAATAAATTACGTGGAAAATTGAATTTTCAAAGCCTAATATTAAACTCTAACTTGAATCAATTTATTAGAATGAAACTGTACTCAGATCAGGAGGCAAACTTTGAGTTTTTGAAAGTAAAACCGATGGAATTTTTGTAACAATTGTAATAATCAAAATAATCATCTCGAGCTGCGCTGCAAAACTGGAGCAAATTAAGGTTAGGTTGACTGGCAGAGCTCCTACGATGAGAGAGCCCGAGGCGGACATTTCAACCTACTAAATCCGCAACCTGTGACCCATCCAGGCCCTCCCCTGACTCCCTCAAAACCCCCTCTTGATCCACCTGTCCCCCTCTTTTTTATCCACCACCCGCTCTCTCACCTACTCAAAAGTTTGCTCAGATGAACGAACGACAATTTGATGAGAATTTTGTGCCTGACTTGTTACCATCATATCTGTTTTCGTTACATTTCCACCTTAAATCGAGTGTAACTTGGAATGTTCTGCGCAGCCGACCTATCCGATAGATCGACCCTGGTTTTATCGAATTCAAGTTTTTATCACAGGTAAACGGTCCTCATAGATTTGGTGATCGCTCGACTGGCCTATAGTGAGGTCCACGTTATAATGGCAGTGAAGAAAGAAGATAGGAGAAAAACGTTGCCAAGTCTCTCCATTTTGCCACTGACTGTACACAGCTGTTACTCAATTCATCCCATTAAATTTAATCTAATAATAAGTATCATTTCCGTGATGAAATAGTTAATTCAATGTCAAATTAATCAAGAAAATATATTTTTTCATAATTTGATTCAAAAATTTGCTTTCATAACTGAGATCAGATTTTTATTTCTATACAAACCTGAAATGGCGGCTAATTTAAAAAGCTGTGATACAACAATCTGAATTTTAAAACAACAGAAATTAAGCTATTTGGTAGGTATTCTATTCCAATTTCTTTTGAAAATAATAGAAAAATAGATATACTATTTAAAAATGAGTAATTTCAATGGATTACTCCTAAAATAACTTTTCAATATCATTATTTATACCGGTACGAGTAGGTCTAAGCTATACGTGTAGGCTAACTGAAGCATGGATGAAGTCTAGGATTGTTAGTTATCAACTTTTAAAATGTCATCTCAGGTATTTTAATTTGTGTTTCTCATACGGTAATGTTTAAAAATTATTTCATTGTTTCAGAAATACATTTTAAATCAATTATACGACTTGTGTACTCAAGTATTTTGATAGAATGAAGAAAAAAAATGGCGGCTGAGAATTGTTTGTTCAGTTTTGTACAGTCACTGTCAAAGGTAAATATAAAATATTCTGGCAAATAGACTACATTGCAAAGCGAGAGAGAGATAGTGCTATCTGCTTTGTTGTATGATAGAAAAGCATAGCAAAAGTATTGTCGATCGTACACTGCCATTATAATGTGGACCTCACTATAGCTCGATGTAAGCTCCTAACTCAGCTACTAACTCAAGTGAAATGTTTCATGTGCTTTCGATTTGAAAGAAAATTAGTTTTTCAATCATTTTCATACTATTATTGATGTTATCACCACACAACTGTAACATAACCCAATTCAATCGAATTCAATTTATTTATAGTATTTCTATCATAACTTTTTCATGAATTTTGAATAACAGTAATGATTAAATACAGTGAAACTTACCTACCCTATCAAACGATTTTGTATTATATAAGTGATGATCTGATATATTATGTTGGAAATTGTTTGATTCCTTATAACACTGCCTTGAAAAAATATATATCTCTTGACAAATCATTTACCAGAGTGAGATTGAACACATAAGGGCAGATGAATTTGTGTAATGAGTTGATTACAGTTTGTAAGTTTTATTATTAAAAACTTCTAGAATGATATATTGCAGTTTATATGAAACCGAAAATACTGCTGGCGTAACTGTACCTTTCTGAGAGGTCTATGAACTGTTTTATAGGGGCCGATTTTCCAGGTGAATGATTTTCCTTAACTGGAATTCTACGAACAGAATTGTAGCCATTTTCTGATTCTGATAGTTGATTTGGACACTACACAATACATAATATTTATAAAATATATCACGGGAACATCGTTCTCAGAAAGTACTATTATGATTTATTTAACAACAATGACAAAACAACTTAATCACAAAATCTGGTGTGGCGCACTCACACAACTTTCCTTACCGTTATGAGAATTGATTACCTGACGCTAGTGATCCCGCGCATCTCAAGTCTACTATTCAAAGATTTGAGCCAGCTGGTGACAGGGCAATAACGCTGAAGACACACGAGGTATGCTATCTCTTCATAGTGAATCATTTGATAGAATCAACAGTTGCCAACAGTTTGCAATTGGATAATCACATTTTCTCGAATTTTGAGCTTATTTTCAATTTTAGGTGAAAATGTTACGAAACATTAGTTGTAGAGATTCTCATGCTCAATCTTTTCCACTCGAAATTTTTTGTTTAAATTGTATCTGGAGCCTGATAATTGAGAATCTAAAATCAAACTTTGCATAGATGGGGCGGAGCTCCTGAAATTTTTACAGATATGGGACTTGTGGCAGTTGATAGAGCTTATCGATGACTATTTCAGGTATAACTTCAATCAAAATCGTTGGAGCCATTTTCGAGAAATTCGCGAAAAACCCTGTTTTTGACAACATTTTTGCCATTTTAGCCGCCATCTTGAATCGCATTTGATCGAAATTGTTCGTGTCGGATCCTTATATTGTAAGGGCCTTACGTTCCAAATTTCAAGTCATTCCGTTAATTGGGAGATGAGATATCGTGTACACAGACGCACATACACACACACACACACACACACACACACACACACACAGACCAATACCCAAAAACCACTTTTTTGGACTCAGGGGACCTTGAAACGTATAGAAATTTAGAAATTGGGGTACCTTAATTTTTTTCGGAATGCAATACTTTCCTTACATATGGTATAATAGGGCAAGGAAAGTAAAAATGATTGGTAACGAAAAAACAGGCTTATAGTCTGATTTATATATTGATTAGCAAATTGTAACAATGGTCCAATACTGAAATGAAATAATCTTTTCGTAAAATTATTTTATCTGAATTTCCAGCTATTTCCAGTTATAGTGTGACTTTGTTTGATTGCATTTTACGGGAAACACATTTTCGACGTAATAGTTCAATCCTGTTATTTTTCCAATCCGTGGATAGTATTCATTGCATATTAATCGATTATATACTCATTTCATGTATACTCATTATACGGTGATCAAATATTCAATTCTAAAATTTCGATTTTATGCCATATTCACATTGAGTGAATAAGAGAGGATTAATTTCGGTTGAGAAGTATAATTCACACTGAACGATTTGGGCGTGATTACACAACATATCCGTTACTGAAACTGCTCCAATCCTTTTTTGGAAGATTATCAAATTATCCGGTGAGTCGGTTCCAATGCGATAAGCATTTTGAATGCTCCTAAGCTCGCATCAATACCACCATATTCAGAGCTTGAAATTTTCATTTGCGAGCTCCAACCAAATCCTTATTCCTCCAGGCGTGAAATGGTCGCTATAACATGCATTCAACCAAAAATGGTGGATTGATCTATATTTCTGCCAACAGATGAATTGCATCTCTACACAAAAGATTTTGACCAGTTTATATTGTTCAGGGTGTAGAATTTAACTCCGTGATGAGATTATTCAACCAACAAAGAGAGAAAAAATCTCTGGAAAAATTCTAATTGCAAATGTTGCCTGAATAAATATGTTATTCACATTTTAAGCTTCTATTCAAGTTTGATTTTTTTTTGTTCAAATTTTGATTTATCATGGAAGTTTGTTCAACGACTTCGTTCCGCATATTATGTCTATATTGTATAAACATTTGTTCTCTAGTTTTATTGTATATGGTGTTGGGGTGTGGGGGGTCCCGGTCCTGGGGTAGGGGATTGATGGTCATCAAACTGTTCAATCTACCAGCAACTATTAGCTATCACAAACTTCTATAGCATATACGTTAACAATGTATGTTCAAGTGTAAAAATTGCATTACTCTCTTTTCATTTTTGCAACAGTGTTCGTAAAATGTTATCTTTTTTGCCAATAAAGATTATTATTATATATAAAAGAATTGACTCTTTAAAATCCTAGATTTGTTGCTACTAATTATGTGAACAATGACATTTGGCACATTGATATATTATAAAGATTGATTGGCTGTTCAAATTGTAAAGTTTTCTGTAACATAATATGTTCTTGTTTAGAATGACGTGAAACGGTCATTTCCATAAAGTTGATATTATTCTTTGGGTAAAATAGGTTGTTATCTTTGAAACGTTAGAAGTGCTCACGTTCAATATCGATTCTGTTATTTGCTATTCTACTAAACCAGAATCAGCAATTCTCATTTTCCATATGTATACACGTACGCAAAACGAATAGAGCTTGTTATTAACATGTTTTTCAAAAATGTAGCAAGTGCTTTGTGTTGAGAACTCTCGGTCCTTTAGTTGGATAGAACATACATTTCTGCTGACGCTATCAGGTTTCTCCCAAGAACACCTCAATAAAATCACAATTATTTTCCAAATTTCGTGTTTCAAGTTGCAAAGAGGTGTGATGGAAATGCTTTCTTCTTGAATAAACAACTTTTAGATATATCTGAATCTGAATAGTGATAAGACTATTATGTCTATATGTATCAAGGTAGAAACAAGGAGCTCAGGAACTAGTATCATATAAGATGTAGGAAGTTGCGAATGTATCTAGAAGGTAGGCACTGTGTTTCAAGGATGTGTTCAATCACTATAGTATTATATCTGCAGGGAATTGAGTCTGTTTTGTCTGGAGAAATGTAGGAACTGTGAACAAGAATGGTTAGCAATGGATGTGATTCGCAGATCGTTTCACTGGAAGAAACACCTGGATCCTGGATAAGACAAAAAAGCCGGCTCTGCTTGATTGATTGGACTGAGCCGCCTTTCAAGCTGCTGGGAAAGAACGCCTTGGGATTTCAGCAAATGAATGAGAAATGCTGTGTTGTTGCTGACTGATACATCATCCTACCCGAAACAATCGTGTGAAACGAAATGTTGTGTCTTAAACTTTAAATTGTTGGTCGCCATATCTATCATGTACGACTACAAAGAAAAATCAAATTTATTGTTTTGAATGTTATGTTAGTATCCAATTTTATGATTTTTGTTACTGAAATAAGTAATGTAAAGTATTCTGAGTTTTTTATATTTCTTTTTTCGGATCTACTACTTTGATAAATGCTATACAGTAAACAGTACATAATATCATAGATTTGAAAGTACAGAAATGCAGTAATGTGTCCGATAAATTTTGAATCACAGCTATGTCCTATTATTGAGTGAAGCTGATTGGAAGAAAAGCCGGTTCCCGACTCCTTCAATTTGAATTGATGTATCTGTGAAGAAAGTATAATGAGATTGTGTGAAGTAACTGCATCATTGTACTGCATTTTAAGAGAAATTCATTAAAAACTTCAGTCATAGCCAACTTGCCAGAAGTGGCACGCATCCATGAATTCATGTCTTATTTAATTACGGAATACGACGTGACTTTCACGATAAATTTTGAAATAGATTAACTTTGTATTTGTTATCTGTGATGGAATTTTGAAGAGTATTTTGTCATGAAAACCCATATCCATTCAGTGTATCTTAATGAGATGAAACAAAATACAGTACAACAAATTAATTTATTTTTTCAAATATTATTTATTTGTTTTGAATAGTATTATATTAGTTATTGAGTATAAGAGTATAGAGTATTCGAGGAAGAAAATAACCAATAACTACTTTGGTAGTTAATCTGCAGCTACATTGGCTCTCCTCCAGTATTCAACATCTAACAATAACTCTGAAAAATTCAATTTTCAAATACCGAACCAAAAACTGAATCAAAATTCTGTGGCTCAACCGAGGGTATGTTATGGTCTCAGAGGTGGTGAATGGTGGTGTTTATGTAAATGAGTTATTTTTCCAGCGCCTGTTAAACCCCTCATTGTTATCCAAACAATTGCTGTAGTATCGATTGGTGAACGATATTCGATTGTTACTCAATGCACTCTTTGGTCGCACGTGTTGTACGCTCACAGTATTCAATCCAAATGCATTCATTCAATTGTAAATTGCAAAGATGTGGGGGGGGGCTGTATTGGCTAGGATTTAAAGAGGGAGGAGAGTCACAGAGATCCATTAAATATTTAATACCTACCTTCTGCTTTCCGCTTCACCTTTGGTAGTCTGTTGACATTTTCGAATCTTTATGACAATACAAAGAGCGTCCGATTCGGTACGAGCGATGAATTCTAAAGGTATTCTAATCGGCTGAATGATGTGGCGCAAGCTTATTAAAATCCGATATTCCTAGAATAACTCTAATTTCAAATAACTGTTGCGCATTGTTCGAGGATTGGTTCTTCTCGTTCGGAGCTGCATGGCTCTTCCTAGTTGATGGAGTTTCTGGCTTAGGCCTAGTCTCGTGACCTTGCTGTTTTGTCACAGTAATAATTGAAGAATTGGTTGGAAGAGTCTTGTGGGCTTGGTCAAAAACCCGGATGACTTCTAGGATGAGGGCTGTTTCATTTTTGAAAAGAGCTCTTGAACCCAATTGAACGCTCCATGACAAAAAGTGATACTCATTATTTCAGTTTTCAGTAACGTTTTTACATGGCATCTCTAGGAAGGCTGTTCAAAAAGTGTAGTACTAGGTAAATTTAACTGATGAGATGGGGAAAAGTAAAAAATCTGGTATGGCGCACTCACACAACTTTCCTTGCCCCGTTATGAAAATTGATCACCTGACGCTAGTGTTCCCGCGCATCTCAAGTCTACTATTCAAATATTTGTTTCAATTGTATCTGAAGCCTGATAATTGGGAATCTATCTACATTGATGGGGCGGAGCTCCTGAAATTTTTACATATATGGGACTTGTGGCAGTTGATAGAGCTTATCGATGACCATTTTAGGTATGAATTTGATCAAAATCGTTGGAGCCGTTTCCGAGAAAATCACGAAAAACCCTGTTTTTGACAACATTTTCGCCATTTTAGCCGCCATCTTGAATTGCATTTGATCGAAATTGTTCGTGTCGGATCCTTATAGTGAAAGGACCTTAAGTTCCAAATTTCAAGTCATTCCGTTAATTGGGAGATGAGATATCGTGTACACAGACGCACAAACACTCATACACACACACACACACATACATACACACACACACACGTACAGACCAATACCGAAAAACCACTTTTTTGGACTCAGGGGACCTTGAAACGTATAGAAATTTAGAAATTTGGGTACCTTAATTTTTTTCGGAAAGCAATACTTTCCTTACATATGGTATAATAGGGCAAGGAAAGTAAAAAGCATGCTGGCTCACAAACATCGGTCTTCATAGCTCTACTCTCTCTCAATCGATGCGCTCTCTCACACATCAGTCTTCTCTTTCTAGTGAAAGAAGCTCATTACTTCAGTAGCACCACTATCACAATTGACACGCGCACTCACTCTCACATCAGTCTTCTCTTCCTAGAAAAGTTCATTATTATTATTATTATTATTATTATTATTATTATTATTATACACTGCATTGTCTACTCATTCTGTGGCTGTTCTAACATGACTGATCTGCTTTTGAGTAGCCTGGCTATAGATGGTATTCTATTGCTTCAACAGTGTTATCAAAGAACACTTCATTTGACTAATTCTTCTAAATCGACATACAAGTTCATTAATATATGAGTGCACTATCTATCTATATATATATATATATATATATATATATATATATATATATATATATATATATATATATATATATATATATATATATAAAAGCGAAATGGCACTCACTCACTCACTCACTCGCAGAACTAAAAATCTACCAGACCAAAAACGTTCAAATTTGGTAGGTATGATCAGTTGGCCCTTTAGAGGCGCACTAAGAAATCTTTTGGCGATATTTTAACTCTAAGGGTGGTTCTTAAGCGTTTAAAGTTCGTCTTTTAGCATGTATATTCTTCTTATTCCAATATCTTAAAATTGTAATTGGAATGTCCATATCATAATTATGTTAATATAGAACTATAATCTAGAGAGAGTATCTCTTCGAAACAGTTGTTCTGGTAACTAAATTAAAAATTTTGTCAGATTGGCATTAAGTTGAGTTGACTTTGTTAGGTTGGCACCAAGTTGAAGATTGAAATGCTTTTATCCAGGACCTCCTAAATAATTTATCCAGTACCTCCTAAATACCTATTTAGGAGGTCCTGATTTATCGCGGAAAATTGATTGGGTACTGCTACTTCAATCAGAGCTATTCCTGGGAATATTATATTACTACTAGCCGTCAGGCTCGCTTCGCTCGCCATATCCGTCTAGCCAGGGGGCTCCGCCCCCTGGACCCCCGACTGGATTGTCCAAGAATGAGATCAGCAGGCTCGCTTCGCTCGCCTGCATTTTTATCATATGCTAGGACGATCCAGTCGGGGGTACAGACAAAATGTCTGGCTAAACGGATATGGCGAGCGAAGCGAGCCTGACGACTAGTTTTATATAGATACTGTAAGTGCTGAAGGCTGTTAATAAAATGGTTCATGCATAGACAAATAAAAATCATGATTCTTCATTCTTGAGATTTAAATATATTTATTTTGATTCTAGATAGGAATTAATTTTTCCAGTAATAATATTGTTTGGAGTACAGGATCAAATATTTCAATGTATTTATGTATATTATCAGAGAAAATCACAAACAAAAAATGATTCCAATAATATAATAAATCAAATCAAATCAAATTGGTTTTTATTATCCATGATAACATGAAACAGCTGTTATATAGCTAAGGTGAACGTTATATTTTCGAGCTCAAAATTTAAGTGGTTTTATTCTTTACTTTGTGAATTTAACGTTTTTTTCATGTTTTTAAAAAATTTTTACTATCAATCTATCAAAATTTAAAATTGTTTGTTCTATTCTAATCTATACTCTCAGATTGTGATTTGGTGTAGAAAATTGAAATGGACATAACCTATGTATAATATTTGCACAATTTGAAACTGAATTAGGAAATTGAAAAAGTTTTGGGCAATAACCTGTTTTTTCTTTCCCAATCATTATATTGTTTGTGCTAATCAAATAAATAAATAAATAAATAATTAACAGGGCACAAAAATTCAAATCATACAAAAACGCTAAATTATTATAACGCTACAATGATTCATAAGCATAGTTTTATTCAGAAGCAGAGTACTTGTGAATGTATTAGCACGATTCAGAACTGGGATAATATACGGTAGCAAATATTACGAGAAGTACCTAATTCCTGATTCACCAAAACAAGTGCAGATCACCATGTACAACTGCCTGTAAACAACTGAACAATGGACAGTTGATAACTGTCTATTTCTCTATTTTATAAGCAATCGAATTCATTTCTGGTCAATTATGCATTTAATAGAATCTACCGCGCAGGCGCCAGCAGGCGCCTAAACCCAAAAAAAGTTATGATTCATATAAGCATAATTTATTCAGAAGCAAAGTATTTGTGATTGAAGAAATCCAACGAGAGATAAAAAACGCAAGTTTTGTTTCTATAATGCTTGATGAAACTTCTGACGTGAGAAAAAAATCGCAGCTGTCTACAATTCTTAAGGCCATTCCAACGGTCCCGTGGTGTGAATCTGGATTTTCTTGTGGCTTACCTTGGTTTGATGATTCCAGCAGCAGTAGTAGTGATAATGAGCTGGTTTTATTGTATTCGGTGACAGCACGGGACCAGTGAGTACATCCAATCAATAAAAAAAGGAAGACCTATGGCGAATTCCATCATTTAATGCGCGACCTTGAGGCTGACAATGATAGTATACGTTCTATACGATAGTATACGTCTAGTATACGTTCTGCGCATGCTCGGACCAAAACTTGGCCGGACACGTTTGAAAAGATCGCTCAGAGAGCGAACGGTAGCCACGCGTGGCTAGTATAGCAAGCGTTGCCGCGTGGCCGTGGCTGCTATGTGAATTGCTTCATTTGATTAGCTGGGAAGCGATGTTTTGAAAAGTAGCTAGCGTGCGTCCAGCCACGCACGCCACGTGCTGTGTGGAATGGCTTTTAGATTTGTGCGCGAAAATGGATGCGTTGAGAAGCGGTTCATTGGATTTACGGATGTTAGTGCTGATCGTTCCGCGGATGGACTGTTGGCTCATGTTAAAAGAACTGTAGAAACGTACAACTTGGCTGATAAATTTGTGGCTCAAACATACGATGGCGCTGCATACCATCCTTTGCACCCACCAGGTGGTGTTTCACATCTCGACTTGTAAACATTATTGAAACTTACAGGATTATAGAATTTTTCAATAGAATCAATGAGAACGAAAATGATGAGTGGAAAGGAGCAGACAGATGCACTGCCATGGGATTCATTCAATATCTTGAAAGTTTTCAGACTGTGTTTCTTCTAAACACATTTTCGCCGTTATTTTCACAAACTGATTTAATCTACAATATTTCGCAAAGTGAGCAAGCGGACATAATGACGTGTTTGAATGTGATAAGAGACTTTGAAAATGAGCTAAAATTTTATAGGAAAGGGGTGATCAGTTGCAAAGATTGCAAGGAAAAGGAAACTGAAAGAGATGATATATCATGTGATCAATGCAAAACAGTAGGTTACAAATCAGTGTGGGAAAAGACTGTTTCCACCGTGGGCCTACCCCCCAATACAAGAAAGAAGACCAAGGAAGAGTATGTATCTCCTGAACAAAAATATAGGAGGCTATATTATTCAATCATTGATAATTTAATCGGACACATCCAAGCTCGATTTTCAACATTGGGAAGCTTAAGATTTTTTGAAATTCTGAATCCCAAGAACTTTGAACTTTATTCCACTCCAGATATGTTTCCTGACACTCTATTCGTTCTTTTGAAACAACTCTATCCAAAAGTTTTCGATTTTCAAGGACTAAAAAGTGAATTGGTAGTGTTCTATCGTACTTCAGTATTTCAAAAGAAATCACCAGTTGACTTGCTACAATTTCTGAAACGAGAAGGCCTGGATTCATCATTCAAAGAGGTGTTCCGACTGGCGAATTTGACCTGCACAATTCCAGCAACCACAGCATCAGTTGAGCGCAGTTTTTCAGCGCTCAAAAGGATCCACACCTATAAAAGATCGAGCCAGACAGAAGAACGATTGAGTAATCTTGCTCTAATGTCGATAGAGAAGGGGCTATTGGAGTCTTTGAGGGAGAAGAATGATTTCTACAATGTAGTCATACAGAAATTCGCAGCCAAAACCAGGAGGGCCGAGTTCCTGTATAAATAAGGTAGGATTTTGAATAGTAAGTTTATTTTATACTGTTATACTAGATGTTATCTTGCTCTATGAATAATCGTATGAAATTGAACATAATTATCTTGTAAGTGGGGAGGGGGGGTGCAGCTTTCATTCGCACTTCAACTGAATTGTTCCTGGAGATGACTGAGCCAAAACGTCACGCCTCGCCCCTGCTTGTTAAACATACAATCAGACAAAAAACGACTTTGGGCTCTAGTAAATCAAAAGTGAGAACTTCGCTAACGCTCGTTCAATTTAAGGTTTTCTAAAAATAATTTTCCAATTTAATTCATTTGACGTGTGTAACAACATATTTTTCTCAATTAATGATTATTTCGTTTTGTTACAGGTAAGTGCTAATGCCGTGCTAATCAATCCATCATCAAAGTAACGTTTTTCAATGTCAAAACGATTACAGAAATTCTGGTGAGCTCTTGTCAAGGTGAGTTTTGTAAGAAATGTATCTGTCGGTGTAGAACGGAGAACCAAGAAGTAGGTTTGACGTTGATATAAGTTATATTGATTTTGGAAGGATAGGGAGGCTGCCTACATAACTTGGAAGAAGTTTTATGAAGAATAAAGTTGGCTGGTGGTGGCATAGCTACTTCGGGGGGTTCGTCTGGGGTGCAGCCATCAATCCCAATATTGGGATGAGCGCTGGAAAAAAGTGCTGGCTCAGCGATAAATGCGGCCATCACCTAACCTAACCTGCTCGCTCTTTCTCAATGTGTAGGGTGATTATTGTCGGGATTCCCTTGCTTGATACACTTTCCTTTGAAGCAGCGTACGCCTTCGACATAAGCTCTCAGGTCACAATCAGCTTGATTGTGTAGTGAATTATACAGCAGATTGATTGGTCTAACTGCTCAACCGCGAACCGACATAGTAGAGACATACATTTGTGATAAAGACCGATTCAATGGCGTTCTCATATTAAATATGAAAGTTTGGAAGTTTTTGATTAACATCGGGGGAAGTTTTATGAAAAGGAAGTTTCGGTCATAAGTTTTGGGACGATGGATTTATGTTTTAAGTTTGGTCATTTTCATTTGTAGCCGTGCAATCAGCCATTTTGAATCTCAACCTGCTGATTCTACTCCCTTGGGGAGTGCGAAACTGTGGTTTATCGTTAATTGTTGCTGTCATGATTTTTTCGTCAGATAAATAATTATTGTTTTTTACTTTTTTGAGAAGATGTAGAAAGTTTTTCTAGTTCCATGACAAGCTCTGTTTTTCAATCATATTGAGTGAAATTTCTTCACAAAATCTCATTAACGAATCATGACATTAACGATAATTTCTCAATATAGTCCATTGATATCATTTCTTCTTGAATTTTTCGAATTTCATTGCAGTACTCAATTACAATTTTAATCGTTATTTTATGTTTTTGAAATCCATCATTATCTAATGTAATGGTGCAATGGTCAATGGTCCAATGTAATAGAATTGATCATTTTCAATAAATTAGCATGGGTAAATCTGAAATTTTATCAGTCTATTAGTTTTTATTCGAATGTTAGTACAGTTCTTTACAATCTGTAACAAAATTGTATATTTCTTGAAGACATACAAGTCTATCTTGCTAGACCCAATTGTTGATCAGATATTTCCTTAGCTTGTATTGTTCACTGTCCTTGAGCATTTATAAACTTACATACTTGTATACTTGAGTTTTCTGATATTGAAGTGAAGCTGAAAATTAAATCATTGAACCTCCAAAGACTTTGAATTCTCCAAGAATAGTATAAGTTAGATAATATAAGAATTCCCACACATAGGCTAATTCATTGAATAAATTGACTGTTTTTCAAAAAGTCATTACAATTCCATATTTCCTTTATATACGTTCCTCCAAACATATAAGTCAAATTATATAAAATAAAACTAGACGAATAATTATTCTTTATTTATTGATCCAATGATACACAATTATTCTTCAAAATAATTTGTTGGAGATCAACAGGCACAGCCCAAAACTGTTCCTTCATATAATAAATGTAATAACAACGTTAGAGAAACTTTGGAGCAACATTAGTGGTACAAATAAAAATCAATACGAATCATGAATCGTCTGACAAATAAATAGTCCAACAAATGAAAACGAACAGCGAGTATAAAGTTTCCATCCTACTTTGACCGCCATATACGTTCACGGTCAATTTATCAGCATTCTTTGATAATACCTTAACGTGAAAAGCCTCATTCATATATCCAATCGATCAGCAAATATCAGCGGCATTGTGAAGGTCGGGGTGGGGCTCGATTTAATGCGACCTACATTTCTGCGGTAAGCCAAGTGAATCCTGAGGAAAAAACCTTGCAATTTAAAATTCAATACAGTGCAGTGTTCTGGAATTATTGACGATGTGTTGGTTTTGTTGGGAAGCCAGAGAGGGGGGAGGAGAATTTTCTCTCTTCTCCACCTCCACCATCTGCTTCGTTCCTTATACTTCCTCATTCGGCTCAATGAGGACTTGGAAAGCCATAGGCTCAAAGGGGTGGGGAGCAATATTTATTATACCCTACGTGAGCTTGAGACCACACAATATTGCTTGGCAAAGCAGGAAGCAGACCTGCACTGTTCGAATCTATTTATGAAATTGATGAGTTGGCGATAAAATGAAAAAACCTAGGCCAAACTTCCATGATTTTATTGAATAAGAGCCGGTTTTAATCAGGGAAAATAATTGATAGAGGCGGTTAGCCAAGTTGAAATCAGTTGCTGACCATGCCAAGAAATAAGGGAACCCAGCCCAAATCCAGCTTAGATGAGCCTTCACTTGGCAGTGGAATATATGGAAGAGGGTTGAATCTCATTTCGTACCAGAGCAGAAGTAAAGTACTACGATATGTGCCCATACTTTGTTAAACGAATGTATTATGCATATACATATTAATTTTTAAATAGTAGTATGTTTTTTAAGAACACTGTACCTTATTGTTTTCTCTGAAATTTATGGGTTCACACTTGATTTATTTGTATTTATGTTTTGATATTCTATTTGTTGTACCCAGTAATTCGCAAAGGGAACACTTTTTGGGATAGGCCTGTTGGTACAACATATTTATTATGTTGGTACAACATGTATTGATCATATTTATGATTTGTATATTATGAAATGTAAAATGATTAAATGAGTTCAATTCAAATAAAATTGTTGGAATTTGTTATATTGTGGAGAATAAAAAAATCTTGATCTGATAGACAATAATGATGGAAGAGGGGTTTTTACATTTATAACTTGCATAAATTGTATATATCGCCTAATTAATTATTGTGGGTGGAATCGAGAGTGGCTGTAGTAAGATAATTATGGAGGAAGAGTTTTTAAAATTATTTGTTTTCAATACTCAGTACATTCACTTTCTTCACACATTTCAATATGAACTTATACAGTAACTTTTATTCCTTCCTATTGGGCCTCATATGAAGTGGAAACAAATATTCATATTGCTCTCAAATATCAAGTGATCTTATCAATATGAATTGAAATTGCAGAATTCATATAAGCATAGTTCAACTAGACGAATAATAAATTGTGGTAATTGATTGATTGAGTACTTTATCTATGTAGATCACAATATATACTGGCTTATACACTTATATACAATAGCTTAAAATACAGCAAAATTATAGATGAATTAACAAAATATAAATTAAGAAAATAATTATTGAGCTGTATATAATATGAAAAAAACAATTTGTAATAACTATAGATAAAATAGATAATATTGTTATGCATCTACATGAATTGGCGGAGCTTTGGACATATCAATGTCCATTCTTCGGAAAGAATATTCGAAGTATTCTTCCCACTAACTCTCTACCAAAACGTTAATTCCATTAATTCAACTAAGGATTTATTTAAAAATGAAAATATTGTAGAAGTTTTAATTAATATGGAGATTTAAGAGAAAAAAAACAGAAAATTAATAAAGTAGAATAATATCGTATAATATAAGTAAGATCAAATAATTAATTATTAAAATGGAGTAGTCAGCAGTATGCAGTGGATAATTAAAATGACATGAGTTTATATTATTTATATATATATATATATATATATATATATATATTCCATTTATTCTATAACAGGTTTATAGGTTTGTATTTGTGGGATGGGTGGGGGATGGTTGTCATGTGATCGTTCTAGGGCTGGACAGTTTCAGTCATTTGCTCCAAAAGATATTTTCTTAAAGTCAGGATGAAGCTCGCTCGGCTCTTGATGGACCTGATAGTAACGGGAAGTGCATTCCATGCTCGACAGGCACTAACTAGAAAGGATTTTGTGAAAATAGTAGTTCGATGATTGGGTATCCTTAAAGTACTTTCTCCGGTTCTAGTATGTGAAGCATCTATCCTACTACCTTCAGAGACAAATTTGAAATCATCTTTAAAATAGTTCGGATTTCCGTATTTCAAGATATCTCTAACAAGCTTGACTATTCGAAAAAGCCTTTGATCGGGAAGCTTTAATGTTGAACTAGCAATGTGGGCTAGGGTGATATAATCATGGCGTTGGAGAGAGTAGACGAAACGTAGACAATAATTTTGGCAACGCTGTAGTTTATCATTCCGAGTGACTTGCATATCGTTAAGAACAGAATTACAATTACATTAAATGTGGGAAGATGAGAGATTGAACCAATAATAATTTAATGTTTCTAGGGAGGATATCGTGCATTTTATTCAATGCCTGCATGGCTGAGAAAACCTTCTTACAAGTTTTGTTCACTTGTTAATGTAATGAGGATATGTAATGTTAATGTAATGTATGAGGTAATGAGTTAAGCTTTGATGTCAATTGAATGACTGTGATTGATAATAATTCTGATTTGTGGTGCGTTTGAGTTGACGTAGTTGGTTCCTATTATGTGACTGATAGTACACTGACACATTTTCAGCATAACTCAAAAGTCAAAACGGTCAAAGATGTGTGTCTAGGATTGAATATCATTATGATTATTATTGAAATGTCTTCAATACTATAGAATATTATCACTATGATTAGTATTAAAATGTCTTTAATACTATCAAATATTATCACTATGTTATCATAGAATGTCAATTATTCTTGCTTGTTCAATTATTCATTCTTGAGAAATAATTACATTACGACTATGCCTTATCGTACTGTTTAGACTTCAGATGAAGATTTCTTTATATTTTTTCAATTCAATATTTTCGGTCCCTTGTCTTCAGTTGAACTCAATCCATATCAGTTGTTTTGAGGTCAGGTTATTTGTTTGCTTCTCAAGACAACTTCATTTTTTATCACAAATAACTGTCTTTATTGCAATGTTATGAAGGTCGTATTCTTTATATGCAATTTATCTTGATTCAGTTTATCCAATTCAATTGAAAAATTAATTATTATTATTAATCATTTACAAAATTTCAAAGAGTTTTGTAAGTCTGTTGAAATTCACTTTATAATTCGATCTTGGGATATTAATATTTTCATGAATATTAAGATTGTTTTGGCTAAACGCTCCAAAAAGGAAACAATCTGGCCAGTAATTTCTATTTCAATATTTTGATGTTAAGGATAGGTAGAGCAACTTGTTATGGTCACATTGATTAGTTCACATTGATTAAAGTAAACATAAAAATATGACCTGGATTAATTCATATTATCCATTTTTTTCATTTTATTTTAAAATCAATAGGCTATATTCGAAAACTTTTTATCACTTTCTTCTTTCTCCTTTTCAAAACCTACCTATTGGTCTAAGATTCCGACATTTTGTATACGCACTGTAACTTAATTGTTGATGTGTTACAGTTGTTGATAATCAAGATAAATATTGTAAATGACTATTTTTTCTAACTTATCGGAAACTTGGACTTTTGGGCATCCCGATAACGTTTTCTGGATACTGGCATGAAGGAGAAAAAACCGGCACAATCCAGCATAACTGGGACGTTAGGCCATCCTTATCTAAGCTCAATTTATTACAATCCTTGACTTGTTTTCAAATATAATGGAGCCCATGAACAATATCACTATGAGCCTAGTTCATTATGTTCTTCAGAAAATGTATAGATGAATCTATTGATAAATTATGAGTACTGGTTGAAAACACTTTGTTTCCCAGTAATCATACCACTTTGTAAGCTTAGTTTATTGGCTTGATTAAAAATATGAAGATATCTCCTTTGAGGTACAACGTGTGAACCATACATGACTTTTGATGTGAACATAAATTGTCGGAAAATAAGGAAAAGCTACTCGATTTTCAAAAGTTCACCAAGAAAGTTCTAGTCCTTTCAAAAAGTACCGCATTGTGCTTTTTTAGAGGCCAACATCTCCATTTCAGGAGCAAGCAGGACTAGAGCTGTGCTGTATAGTACATACCGTACTCTAGTAACAGTATAACTTTCACGAAATTCAATATTGTTCTCCAGCACCCTCAAAAGTTTGCAAAGCGGATAGCGAGCTGTGAGTTCTTTGTTGTGGTGGCTCTCCTCCTCAACTCTAACCCCTCACTTCTATTTCTCTTCTCTCCTCTCTTTCTTCTTCTTACTTATCTTCTTCTTCCCTACCTTTTATTTTTTGTTGATCATATCTGTCCACTTTTTGCCTCTCCTTTTTTTCCTTTGTTTTTTCTGTTTTCGTTTCTTCCCAATTTTATATTTGTTGCATTACCTTATTTATCTTTTTTTCTTGGCTGTCCTCTCAATCTTCTTACCCGTCCACTAATTTTTCCATTTACTACTGAGTTACTGAGTTTTAATCTGCTTCTCTCTCTTTCACATCGTATTCTCTTTAATTTTTCATTTTATTTTTCCACTTCCTTTTCTCTAACTTTTCCTCCAATGGTAATTGTTACTTCCTGTTTCTTTTTTATCCATTGTTCTGATTTCTGCTACGTTCCTTACATATTTTTTATCTTATCCATGTTTCTAAATTATTATACAATTCTTCTTTTAGATTTTTTGGCCCTATTCTTCTCTTTTTCGGCTTTCTTCTCTTCTTCTCAGCTCCTCGACTCAGCTAAGTGTACCATGCGGGTGTGACAAGAACGAGTGGCTTCATGTTGTAGTCATACACCTGCTCTATTTACTATTTCCATATGAATGAGGTGCGACGAAGAAAAACGAAGGAGAAACAAAATACTACGTTCGCCAGTGTGTTAGAAAAGAAGAGGAACAAGAAGAGAGAAAAGAATAAAATGAGGGAGAAAGAGGATTTGAGGGTGTAAAATGAGGATGGAGTACACGAACGCATATTTCACCTGCACTTTCTCATACTCTAAAACAACCTCTCTCTCATTCTATCTTTTCTCTTCTGTTCTTTATTCCTATTTGTGAGTAGCTGTAGACGTCAACGTAATACATGCTACGCACGCTAACCTAGAACTTTTGTAAACAGTGGTAGTAGATAACCCAAAACCTCTGCGAAATTGAAGTCTGTTATTGGGTGGGATGGTGGAGGTTAAAGTATCTGATCTCACCTATTTGGTTGAACTCTCGAGTACCGACTTTGACTTTATCGTCTAGGTTGGCTAAATACTAAATAGTCAAACACTATTCGTACTTCCTTCAGAAATTTCTCTCCAATGGTAAGTATTCTTAGTGAAACATAGTCCTATTCTTATCATCTATATTATGCTGTTCAAATCTTCGGAGAGGCTATCTATCAATTGGGACTGACTATTTATGTGACTAAATCCAAGAATAGAAGATTGCTTTTGCGGTCCATTTTTCTTCAAATTATCAAATTATATTTTCAAATTGAAATAGAATAATTTGGTTGCTGATCAAATAAAAGAATTAGAAATAATTTTGATAGGTTTTTTTATTCAAATTCAGCTCATTGAATGAGACGTGCACAAGTCATACATAACCTTCTAATCTATTGAAAAATTGATAACTAGTTTCGCTTGTTAGCTCATAATCAACTTCTAGTAAACTGGAAGTCGGATATTGATAACGGTGACATTAACCAAAACAAATTCGTTTTTCCAAGAAAATGTAACCAGAACAAGTTGATTTCCACCAAATATATGTTTGTAGAAATATATTATTTAATCCAACCATGTTTATAAATAAAGAAATAATAAATCCACGTTCTCACTCATACACCAACTAACAGCAGTCCGGTGAACTCACCTGAGTAAATTAAAAAGCATCCTCTTCATTATCTTAATTGGTATTCTTGTCCAGTCTGCCTCAGCCACCTTCATTCTAATTAACTTCCTTCACTCAAAGCGGTTGAACAATGCTCGTCCTGTTGGATAAATGAATGTAAAGGGTTGATGAGTTGGTTGACCATCTAAGAACGTGAATTTATTTGAGAGCAAAATCAAATAATTGTTCCAAGGACAAAGGTATAAAAGAAGGCAGCTTTGTAAGGAGTAACTTGGAGCGGAATAAATGGGTTTCAATGATGAAGAGCGAGTGGGATATTTTGAAATTTGAATTTATGAACATCAATTCAATTTTTTTATTTATTTCTGAGTTCATTATGATGGTATCATAGAGTAAGCATATACAACCATTCCTGTATCCTTATTCCATGCCTGCATTTTCCTCTAATACGTAAAAAAAATCACAACAAAACTAAATACAAAATTAATTAGGTAATTGAGAAAATGTATTCAATATAATAAATAAGAACGAAATGAAATAAATTCTAACAATATTCAATTATGTTTATTAAAACAGATTCTTTATCAATTAGCACAATGTACTGTAATTGAGCAAACAATCTTTGCATTGTAGGTTAGTTATTAGTAACTTTACATTTCACGGCTTTTAGAACTCAGATATATACCTACATTAGATCAGAACTTTAGGAAACAATATAAACCGATAGCAAAACTGAGTTCCTTGATAAATTGATGAATTATAAGCTTCTTATTATTCTACTTCAATCGTCGAACTTATCATTCATTATTTCCTGAAACTGACTTCACCTTGGCTCTTGTGAATTCGTTCCCATTCAGCTTGGTTTTGAAATGTGCAGCTTAGGCTAGCTTCACACTGTTAACTTTTACGTCGTCCTATAGTTCCCAAAAAGATGGAACATGTGCTGCTTTTTAAATGTAAGTCTTCAGACTGACAACTGTGATAGAAAATCTTGCCAGAAAATAGAACCTGTCCTATTTTCAGAGGAGAGCGATAGTAATGGCGCATATGGCTGCATACAACCGTTCACACTGGTAGAGTTTACCGGAACCCATTTTTCACAACTTTCGGAGGGTGTTGTTTACCTATATCAAAAAACTTCATTCGCCAATTTCAAGATATTTATTTTTTTGGAAATATTATTATAATCTACTCGACTCTCTGAGTCCATAGAAGTTTCAGTTTTGTTTCTACGACCAAAAATAATGATATTTTTTGTAAAAAAATCGAAAAGTTGATGTGTCCAAGAATCTACAATGTGAAGATCCAAAGCGATTTCTCCCATTTTACGGTTATTAGCAAATCATTCCGGTTCATTGCAGAGGACTATTTTTCTACTAGTCTGTCTGCGCCCTTATGCAGCTTAAAATATCTATCGAAATTTGTGTTTTCATCTATCCTAATTCTAACTGCAATATTTCATCAAAGCTGCATGTGATTCGTTTCTTGATAACTATCTGTTCCTGTTTCATTTGATAAGAACAAATCCTCAAATAATTACCTAATTTATTGCTTATAATTAAACATTTGGTTCGATTCAATTTTAGAAACTAAACTTCCAGCTCTGCCTGATTCATATTATCTATAATTTCTAATTTCCTCAGCGTTTTTTCCTTGGGAACTGCCAGCCTGATTCTACGCTCTCTTTCTACTTGAATAGTGTTGTACGACAATCCGCTACCGTTCTTTATTTCCGCTACTACAGAATACGATTTCATTCTAAAGGAAGAAAAATGGCCGTCAACAGGAAATACCTTCCTAGCTAAAAGGAAGGATGGGACCATCGGAAACGTTTAAAAAAAGTAAACTCAGAACGGATTTGAAAAGATCTGTCGAGAAGAGTTTCTGGCAACTGTGCAACTGCAGCTGTCCTTGTCATTTATCCTTGTCATTTCATCCTTCATCCTTGTTATTTGGATCGGGAACCTGAACAGGATACTCCAGCCTTATTATTGGTTAGTTCTTTTTACAGTTTCAACGTATTAGTCTGTTGGACCTTTTTTCCTTGAGTAATCCATGATTAGTCCAAATCAGCTACTCTTGTCGTGGGTTACCTTGAGTAATCCATTGCCCTACTTTGAAATAAATGCTAATTACTCGGAATCTCTAGATTACATTATTATCGGTACATCCTATCATCTTAAAAGAATCATTTAAAGATCCAATTATCACAGTAAAAGAGTAATGTAGCAACAATATTTTCCATAATTAGACAAAGTTGAAGGTTATCTGGTTATATCATGATAGATGAATCTCATGAGTTTTTTTACGCTTCCTAATCAGCTAATTGTAAGCAGCTCGCCAAAAAGTCAGATCTTAACCTAAAAAGTCGGTAATTGTAACTCCGCCGATATAAGTAATTTTAACAGGTTTGGGCAGTTGTAGAAAAAATTTTGTATGTACATAATTCGCGCGTAATGCTTCTTTATCGCTCTTGCAAAATTATCACGCTCCGCTTCGCGTCGCGTGATAACTGTTTTGCGCGAGCGATAAAGTCGCGCATTACGCTCTTAATACATAAATAGCTATTACTAGGAGCTTTTCTTAAAATTTGAAACTACAAGCGCAAGCTTCGTCTTTTGAATTTCGGTTTGTTAAAACTTTAACGTATCCTTACCTTTTTTATTCCTCTTTAGATGTATAATTTATTTTATTTGCAATTTGCTGATTGTTTTCGTCCTAATATTGGCCTCCTGAGCAAAGAAAAAAAACAGAAATTTCATACCACAGTGTAGCCTATAGAATAAAACATTTCACTATACTCTCTGTCATTTATATTTCTGTCATAAATGTTCAACATTGATTGGTAATAATAAATTCCTCGAGTCCTTTTTTGTAAATTTTCCATTACCGAAAAATAATTTAGCTCGTAAATGTTGCCCAGCTCTACAATATTGACAGCTTTGCTGTGGTAGAAATCAATAATATATATCTCCATTTATATCATAAACGATGAACGATTCAAATCGCCAGAAGTGAGTGGCTAGGAAAACTACAAAACTTTAATACGCTAATTCCGTGTTGATATTCTTATTTTCTTGGTGTTACTCGCCAGTTCTTGAACTACAGTACATTTTTATTGAAGTAGTCGTTGTCGTTTTATTGCAATTGTTTTCAAAGCAAAGAGGGAATCACGCTAGGTAGGTTTTGGCCGGTCATAATAATGCTCATAGAACTCGTAAATTTCGCCTGGTATCGGCTACAGCAGCACTTTGTGCTGGGGATAATTGTTGCCAAATCAGACGTTTGTTCCGCCAGGTTCTCGTTCCAATTTCCTGCGTTATATTTCACGTGAATTATACAATGCAAGTGAACTGCATTTGTAGCCGCTTGCTGTTCAATTATTAGCTGCTTGCTTTCAATTTGGCTCGAATTACGTGTTTTGTGCAAATATTGATTGCAATTGAACTTGGTTATCAATTAGTCAATTGGATTTAAAGGGTGTTCTACGAATTGGGTGCTGTTCATAGAATGTCCCGATTCCAATTGGATTATCAGAATTGTTGAAAGGATATACGAATCCTTTCTATCCTAAATGAGTATTGTTGGATACACTTTTTTGTTAATATCAAATGTGAATATTACTGCGATTTCATTCTATCAGTTATAAATTAATTGAGTTTTCTTCCATAGAGTTGAATGATAGGTCTCAGTTCTACTGGATTTCAGTTCATACTGCCTATAATAGATAAGCATAACCTAAACAGTTTTATTCAATTATATTTCAAAGGTAAAACGTTAGGTTAGGGAGGTTAGGATTTAGCTTTTTAATGGTAATATGTTGGTTTTATTTGAAATGTTTTGATAAATGTGAAGAACGAAATATGAAATGATATTGTAGTGGGTAGTTATTAGCATAGAAAGAGTATGTTATTAACTTGCAATGTGGGTAAAGGAGATAGATGTATGGTCATCACCTTCACGCTTCACAGAACACGGAACACGTCATGCTGATTGGACAGGGTAATTAAGGAGGAGTTCAGTTCTGTCAGTTTATTAGGTAAGCAGCAAAATCCAATGTTGTGTACCTAAATGAATTAAATCAATTCTCTCTCTCTCTCTCTCTCTCTCTCTCTCCCCCTCTCTCTCTCTCTCTTCCTTTTGTTTCATTGTCAGAAGATAGTTTCAAGATAAGTCGATTTGTTACAATTATTTGCGATTCAAGCTTGCCATTCACTACCTGATTTGTTATCCGACTTGTTTCCAAACTCATCTTCCATGGAAAACAAAGGCTTGTCTAATGTCGGATCATCTTCTCTCAATAGTTGTTCCAACTCTTCCGACTAGAACTCCTGCATCCTACCAGACTTCCAACCCTTTCACGTTCGTATGTCGAATCAAACAACGTTGGATATTGGGCCACAAGGTGGACAACAAATCGGATAGTGACTGGCTGGTTTTTTTTTTCGTCGCGCGCATCGCATATCATTTGTTCACACAAGCCAATCACAAACAATTATTTACACCTCAACATTTGATGAGATGCCAGAATAGTTATCATGATCAGAAAATGCAATGAAGAATGATAATCAGAAGCGTAATCAAGGCCATAGTTAGTGTAGTATACAGGGTGTGTACGAACTCCCTACCAATACTCTAGGGCATTGTTCCTGGGTAAGAAACATATCTAAATATCATATTTTAATTGTCCGGAAGTCTTCAGTTACTCACACAGCGGCCATTTTGCTTTTTTCACTTATTATTTTTTTTCTGAATAATCGTTAAACATAATAAATTGAAACTTTGCACTATCATTTATAGAAACTAGACCAAGCTAGAATAAAATTATGATAATCTTTGAAATTCATAGAACAAAATGGCGGCCATTTAAAATTTTGTTTCTTAAATAACTCAGAAACCATTGGTTTTACAAAAACTCCTCAAGAATAACTTTTTTTAGTAAATATAATTGCCTATCTATTGGTACCAGATTTTTTAAGATTGGACCAATATTAACTGATATATGGTAGCTTTAGTAGTTGGTGACCCATCTTTAGAGGGTGGTGTAACGTTATTTTATTGTTTGAAATGATCTAAAATTGCTTTCTATTAACATTCAATGCAAATAGAGATTGTTGCATCATTGAGGCGACTCTATCAGCATGTCTTGGTTTGCACTGCAACAAACTTTCAGTGGTCACCTATCACTAAAGCTGCCATATATCAGTTAATATTGGCCCACTCTTAGAAAATCTGTTACCAATCGATAGGCAATTAAATTTAATAAAAAAAGTTATTCCTGTAGAGTTTTTGTAAAACCAACGGTTTCTCAGTTATTTAAGAAACAACATTTTAAATTGCCGCCATTTTGTTCTATGAATTTCAAAAATTATCATAAATTTTTTCTAGCTCTGTCTAGTTGTTATAAATGATCGTGTGAAGTTTCAATTTCGTATGTTTAACCATTATTCAGAAAAATAATAAGTGAGAAACCAATAATTGTGCCGTAGTTGGGAAAGATATTAGACCGCATGAAACAACAGACAGAATAGCAAATCCATGCGAACCAGGTCTCTGATAAGTACTATAGGTTGTATGAAGGCAAAATGCTGAACCAAAATAGTAAATATTTCGAGTACCGAGTTTAATTCCAAAGCTGTCTATACGATCTATTACCTCCCCTTGTGACGTTGATCGCTGATAATGCAGGATTCACTTCACCTCGGTGTGGAAGGCTAGTGGGAGTCGATTTATTATTTGATTCTGCGGGATATCCCCAATAAAAAGATTTATTATTTGATAAGAAAAATCGACCACCATTTACCACCAGAAGAAATAATAGTCTAATAATAGATACTATACTCGATAATGTCTGACTATTGCAAAACAGGATGTGTCCTGCATGATCAATATGTGTCAGTCGAGAAAGAACAATTTGGAGGTGTAATGAAGTAAATCCAGTTTGATGTAACAGTAATATGGATATATATTCTGAAAGATATACGTTTACAGCAGATATTGAATAAATTAATGAACAGATTATACAAATTATGATTTTCAATGGATACAGAATGAATATTGGTTGATAGCGGATTTGAATCTTTAAATTATAAATACTATGTAAAAATTTGGTACTCTTTGATTGAACAAAATAAAATGGATAATAGCCCTTGGATGGGTCATAAACTGCACTAGTTAAATAGGCAAAAAATAAGTTAATACAAAATTATAATTCGGAAAATGGAATAAATGAATAATTAAAATTATTATCAGGGTGTGGTTTCGCCTAAGGAAAATAGACCTCTTGGCTAAGTACAGTGTGGATATTTAAACTTATTTAATACAATAAAAATTATTTATGAGAACTTTGTACCCTTAAAATTATAGTCATGACTTTTCTTAAGGCCATTCCACACAGCATGTGGCGTGCGTGGCTGGACGCACGCTAGCTACTTTTCAAAACATCGCTTCCCAGCTAATCAAATGAAGCAATTCACATAGCAGCCACGGCCACGCAGCAACGCTTGCTATACTAGCCACGCGTGGCTACCGTTCGCTCTCTGAGCGATCTTTTCAAACGTGTCCGGCCACGTTTTGGTCCGAGCATGCGCAGAACGTATACTAGACGTATACTATCGTATAGAACGTATACTATCATTGTCAGCCTCAAGGTCGTGCATTAAATGATGGAATTCGCCATAGGTCTTCCTTTTTTTATTGATTGGATGTACCCACTGGTCCCGTGCTGTCACCGAATACAATAAAACCAGCTCATTATCACTACTACTGCTGCTGCTGGAGTCATCAAACCAAGGTAAGCCACAAGAAAATCCAGATTCACACCACGGGACCGTTGGAGTTGACATCTTCCTGCATACTGACGGGAAACGTGGCCGGTATAGCATCGCAACTGTCGTGGCGGTGTGAATTGGCATGTGGCTAGCGTGGCTGGCGTGGCGTGCGTCTAGCCTCGCACGCCACGTGCTGTGTGGAATGGCCTTTAAATGGACGAATTTGTACGCTGTGTAATTTTCGTAGATTTATGGGGATCCCCTTTTATATATTCGAATAACTTACATAGACTTTTGTTTCCGTTTCTTGTTTTCGAAGTATATTCGACCGTAGAATATATCGTTCCGGCTGGATCCTTCCGCGTGGCGAAAAACGTCGAACAGACCTCACTAATAAAATTTCAGGGTTTATTTAAATGAAATTGAAAATTTTAATATCACAATTATTGTAGGAACTTTGGAACAACTTTTTTAAAACAGAAAGACAAAGATTGAATTACATTAAACAGAAATTAAAGCTTTTTAACAATTAAGTACATGGACTAGGTCTGCATCCTACCGATGATTCTGCAAAATGGCCTCGAGTCTTCCTCTTCTAATTTTCACTTGAGTTTCTTCTTCGAAATTTATCTTGCCAAATTTACATATCAATTCAGGATTGGTCAGATTCTGTGACGTATCCAATATGCTGAAAGGGTGGTGTCAATGTGTCCAACTTTAAAGCTTTTAAATAGGGCGAAATTCTTGATTTTGGGTTGTTCCAAATTATCGTTTAGTTCCATATGATTATAAGAATACACAAATAAATAATAAAATTCGTCTATGATGATATGCATTTGTAAATAACTTCGAAAGATAGCTAATGATTATAGAACATAGACATGGTTTTATAACATAGAGTAGACATAATATAAGAATATACATGCTTATAATAATAACGAACATAATAATAATTAAATATTTCTTTTTTTTGTTTATGGTTTTTTATATGTTAGAATATCGACCCTCAATCATCATATACTGGCTAAGCTAATCTGTTTTCATATTTCTAACAAGTATATTTTTATGATAGTTCATTAAATAAATTAAATCAATTCTCTCTCTCTCTCTCTCTCTCTCTCTCTCTCTCTCTCTCTCTCTCTCTCTCTCTCTCTCTCTCTCCCTCTCTCTCTCTCTCTCTTCCTTTTGTTTCATTGTCAAAGATAGTTTCAAGATAAGTCGATTTGTTACAATTATTTGCGATTCAAGCTTGCCATTCACTACCTGATTTGTTATCCGACTTGTTTCCAAACTCATCTTCCATGGAAAACAAAGGCTTGTCTAATGTCGGATCATCTTCTCTCAATAGTTGTTCCAACTCTTCCGACTAGAACTCCTGCATCCTACCAGACTTCCAACCCTTTCACGTTCGTATGTCGAATCAAACAACGTTGGGTGTTGGGCCACAAGGTGGACAACAAATCGGATAGTGACTGGCTGTTTTTTTTTCGTCGCGCGCATCGCATATCATTTGTTCACACAAGCCAATCACAAACAATTATTTACACCTCAACATTTGATGAGATGCCAGAATAGTTATCATGATCAGAAAATGCAATGAAGAATGATAATCAGAAGCGTAATCAAGGCCATAGTTAGTGTAGTATACAGGGTGTGTACGAACTCCCTACCAATACTCTAGGGCATTGTTCCTGGGTAAGAAACATATCTAAATATCATATTTTAATTGTCCGGAAGTCTTCAGTTACTCACACAGCGGCCATTTTGCTTTTTTCACTTATTATTTTTTTTCTGAATAATCGTTAAACATAATAAATTGAAACTTTGCACTATCATTTATAGCAACTAGACCAAGCTAGAATAAAATTATGATAATCTTTGAAATTCATAGAACAAAATGGCGGCCATTTAAAATTTTGTTTCTTAAATAACTCAGAAACCATTGGTTTTACAAAAACTCCTCAAGAATAACTTTTTTTAGTAAATATTATTGCCTATCTATTGGTACCAGATTTTTTAAGATTGGACCAATATTAACTGATATATGGTAGCTTTAGTAGTTGGTGACCCATCTTTAGAGGGTGGTGTAACGTTATTTTATTGTTTGAAATTATCTAAAATTGCTTTCTATTAACATTCAATGCAAATAGAGATTGTTGCATCATTGAGGCGACTCTATCAGCATGTCTTGGTTTGCACTGCAACAAACTTTCAGTGGTCACCTATCACTAAAGCTGCCATATATCAGTTAATATTGGCCCACTCTTAGAAAATCTGTTACCAATCGATAGGCAATTAGATTTAATAAAAAAAGTTATTCCTGTAGAGTTTTTGTAAAACCAACGGTTTCTGAGTTATTTAAGAAACAACATTTTAAATTGCCGCAATTTTGTTCTATGAATTACAAAAATTATCATAAATTTTTTCTAGCTCTGTCTAGTTGTTATAAATGATCGTGTGAAGTTTCAATTTCGTATGTTTAACCATTATTCAGAAAAAATAATAAGTGAGAAACGCAAAATGGCCGCTGTGTGAGTAACTGAAAGACTTCCGGTCAATTTAAATATGATATTTAGATATGGTTTTCACCCAGGAACAATGCCATAGAGTATTGGTAGGGAGTTTGTACACACCCTGTATAAAGTTTTTCAATTGAAAAATTATTTCACTTGATTTTTGTAAATCTCATAATTCATCTTTTGAAACTCTGAATGGATTTATTTCATTATTATTTTGATCATTTAAATTAGAATTTTAACTTTTTGCATCATAATCCTTAATTTCCTGTGATGGAATTATTAGTTTATTTTTATTCGATTTCCCTCTCTAACAAACCATGATGATGCAGTTTTTATTTCACTTGATAAGCAACAAATTCAGCAATTTGGAATTCAAGAGTCTTCAGTATTGAGTTTCTTTTGCGGTTAAAAAAATATACGGTGTGGAAATTTCAGCAGGATATCGATCATAATGATTTGTAAAAATAGTCTATTGGCTGATTGTTAGGTTATGTTCACAATCCCTGGTATAGTACGTGTTATTCCCACTATTTGGGGAGTCCGATCTCACTTGGCATCAAACCTGCATCACTGTAGAAATCAATCTGTAAAAACAAACCAATTTAAACTATTGAAGTCAATATATGAACACACATTGAGTTTTTTTAGTAGGATACATTATTATCCTCGGACATTGTGATAACAGTTCTCAACGTCGTCGTATCTTTTTTGGTGCAAAATAATAATTTTCACCCTTCACCACACATTATGACTATTAAATAGAACTTGTTGAATTTGTTTTAATCCCCAACCAATAGCACCAGTAAACATTTTACCAACCCAAACAGTTAGATCCACTATAGAAAACCTTCACTTAATGTTGGATTCAATAGATTTATTTCCATTTAATTGAAAAATAGATTTCACATGTTCTCCTTGTATTCCTCATAACACTGTTATGTGAGGGTCATAATTAACAAATATGGTAACTATTACAGTCTTCACATATTTGTGTCTTTCTTCGACTAATATGAAAATTCATGAATAACGAGTTAACAAGAGCTTTGAAGTCTCTTCTCAAATTGAAAACCTTTTTCCTATTTTTCTTTCTCCCAATTACACATATATCATCCTCCACTCTTTTTTCCCTCTCATTCATAACATTTTCTGTTTTTCTCTCTTCCTCTCTCCCAATTACACATCCATCCCTCTCTCTCCTCCTCATCATCCTTTCAGTATTCAACTTTTTAATGATCCACGTGTGACGCTTTCATTAAAATTATTTATGTCATCTCTTTTGAAGACTCCTAGGCGCGCTGGTAAGGGATAAAAGGTGTATAGAAGTAAAATGAGTGTAGGACATCATTACCTGAATAATATCAAAGCAGTTTTTGAACAGCGTTAATTAATGGAACAACACGTTATTATCTTGGAAAACACGTTAGAATACTAAAAAGTAAAATCGTAATGAAAACTGGAAGAAGAATGATTTCAATTTTAGTTGAATGAAACTATGTGAAGTTGTAACAAAATACAACTGAAACTCATTCTCCGACTCTCTAATAAGTAGGTGTAGACCCTAGAGAAGAACGCACACAGCAGCAGACAGTCGAAGGAAAAATCCCTCTTCAGGTGTTTGAATGTTGCAACGCATACAGACATCCGTTTGTCTGCATATCATGTCTACTCAAGTCTGCCTGCAGACGTTCGATTTTTCTCCGTCTGTCTTCTGCTGTGTGCGTTCTCCTTCAGTGATCTTGTCAACTTCGAGTCGTGGATATCTTCCACAATATCATCTCCACTTGCAAACAGAAAGTCAATTTTCATCTGCTTATAGATGTAGCTAAATGAAAACATGATTCTAGAACTCTCAACCACCTTGGCCTCACGCTTATTACCCTTGTTGTACTAGTGGTGCGCTATTTTTCCAACTAATACGGTGCACTCGATACTATAGTATTCTCAATAAATTCAATAATGAATCAGTTTCAAGAGATGATCAGTATCAAAAAGCAAATTCTTCTAAATTTTAGGGTTAAGTGTAAGAGAGGGCCGGCTGCGCCCTAACTTCGCCCTCCTAGATTCTTCAATAAAGGCAGCCAATAAATCAATCAATCAATAACATAATTTTAATGGTTCACAAATTTCTACTTTTGTGCACTTCCAAAATCAGAGATAAATTAATTAAAATTGAGAGAATTGAACATTTGAAAGTAGCGAATGGATAATATGAATATTTTCTCTCACGACCAATCACAATGTAGCTTTCAACCTTTCAAGATTCAACCTTCTGATGATCACCATAAATACTGATCGTTAAGAAATTTAATCTGGTACATCAAGAACGTGTTTGGTGTACTAAAGATATTTTTCTTTCTTTTCCTTTGATTATTTGAGATTTCAAATTCAGATCATGCCTAGGTCTTGACTTTATCCACTCAACTATTTTTCTGTGGATTCCACCTTCGTGACAATCCGTCGTTACTTACAAGACTACTCGCAGGGCATATTATCATTATCCCCCTCTCGATCACTGCATCTAACTCTCCATCATTCTATCTGTCTCACACTTATCTCTTATTCCCTTCCTCCTCACTAGTCAGTCTCTCTCTATCGTGAACCTTCTACTCACATAGCCTCTCAATCTCTCATAAGCTTTTCTACTCATATAATCAGTTTGGTTCATAACTCATCTTCCTTACCATCTCTTATTTTCCCTCTAGTCACTCCAGTCCAGTTTATATTTTATTTCCAACTAACCCAATTCTCTACCCATTAGTATTTATTTCGCACTTACCATTTAGTGTTCTCTACTGTTCTGTCCTCTTTTCTCTTATCATGTTCCACCCATCAAACGCTTTTATTACTTTTACCTCTCTTGATCCCTAATTCACTACTTGTTTCTCGTACTCCACTTGGTTCCTCACCATTCCTTGTTTATCTCTATTATTATAGTTTTCTTCCATACTGTCCATTTTTTTCTGTGTTCCACTATTATATCTATACATATCTTTTCACATGTCTATATACTATTAAGTATCTCTTTACTAATTCCTGTATCCCTATTACTAATTACTTATCAGTCTCTCTATACTGTATATCTTACTCTCTGCAGTAATATTGTGACTAGTAATATTATTAAGTATTGTAATCTGCATAGATAATAAAACCCAATCTATTAGAACCTTTCAATCATCGGGTTGTCATTAATTCACTCAGATTCATCGTTCTCTATTCATATCTCTTATTTACTATGTTTCAAACACACTCATCTACCACTGTTTGTCTTTCTTTGTTTTCCTCTCCTTCTCATCACAAGAGTTGAGCACGAATGAAGACCTCGAATTGGCACTGAATGGACTCGAACACTGTTATTGGAGTGGGTCACGAATCACGAAACTTGAAAACCGTGCCATGGTGTTGGCAATTGGGATTGAAGCAATCCTCCACTGCAGTCTATGCGCGAAAATTGGAATCGTGTGTGTGAGTGGATGTGGACATAAGAGCTGTGAAAAGATGTCAGCTTTTCAACTTTTCTCAAAACTCAATGGTGGTTGGTTCTTCCAAATCTGTCCTTTCTTATTTTTCCACTCATCCCTGATCTGCTAGTTTTTTTTCGTCAAGTAAGGCTCTTACACATCTTGGCGCTTTCCCACCGCTATTCGTCTGTTTCTTTGTCGTAGTCTTCTACTTATTTTTTTTCTCGTTTCCTTATCCTTCTTCTCCCTCCACCTCCTTTTCTTTTATAATATCCTATATATTTTACTCTTACTCCTGTATTCTTCTCCAGCCTCCTTTTCCATCAACATCATCACATATCCATTTTCTCATCTACCGTACTTTTTATTGTCTCATACTTTTTATTCCACAACCCTCCTCCTATTTCTCCTGTTCTTCATCTTCATTCTCCTCTCCTTCCACTTCTCTCTCGCTCCTGTTTTCTTCCTTCATTCTTCTTTTCTTTTCTTTTTTATGCTCATTCAACATCCTCCTCCTACTCCTCTGTTTCTTCGCTTCTTCTTAGCCATCTCCCATTCACTCTCTCTCTCCTATTCCTGTCTTATCCACTTTCTCCTCACCATTGTTCATCTCATTCTTTTTTGCCCTCTCCCATCTCTGATTACTCTCATTTCTCTGTTTCAAATTCTCCCCTAACTTTGATCAGGCTCATATTGCTCTTCTCTAATCCATTTCTTTTTATTTTGTCTTTTCCTTTTTCTTCTCCCACTACTCTTTATCGAGTCTTCTGCTTCCCCTTCTTCTGTAGCTCCACTCTTTTTCCTCATACTCCTCCTCTTCCTCTCCCTTTCGATTCTCCTCCTCATCATCCTCCTCCTCCTGCTTCTCCTTCTCCTCCTCCTCCTCCTCCTCCTCCTCCTCCTCCTCCTCTTCTTTCACCTCACCCTTTCCCTCCTCCTCCTGTTTCCCTCTTCCAACCTATTTTTCTCGCTTTATTCTGTGTTTTTCTTCTTCTTTCCACTCGATGAATTTGTTTTTCTTCCACTTCTTCGCCTTCTCTTTTCGCTCGAAAGGACTTTGCAGATTTCCAGGCGACATCCCCTGCATAAGAATGGAGTCACACGGCTGGCTTGCTCTCCGCAAGTCGGTGTGTTGTAGTGTGTTGTGTGTTCTGTATTGTGTGTTGTCGGGTAGACGACCAGAAATTGAAGGCTCCCATGTTATGAATGTGCTGCTACACTCACACACTTTCTCATCAAAATAATGTAGTGACAATTGTATTGATTTATTTTTCTCTTTGCTCTTCGACTGAAAAAGACGCTGTTCTCGTTATATCTCTTGTATTCTATCGGTTTCTCACCCTCCTTCACATTTTTTTACCATACTTTCAGATTCGAACACTTCATTTTTGTTGTGGAATAGAATAACTCGATGCTAGCAGAATAATTTCAATTACATGAAGAATTACAATATTAATAGAGGAAGCTACTGTGCCGGTAATTTTTCATTATGATTAAATCCTAATAATGTTATCTAAATAGTATAAATTACATTGAATTTTCTGTACTACGAGAAAATTCTTGTAGCAAATCTTGAAAATAGGTTACCGTTTTACACTTTTAAATAATACAGAATTCATTATGTCAGCTGTGCTTAGTGAGAGAAGTTGTGTGTATTTTTGAGTTCAAAATTTTATAAAATAACTTGATTAATTCAATATGTTATATTTAGATATAGTTTGGTGTTTTAATTTCTATAAATTCAAAATGTTTAGCTTGTATATATTTTTGGACGAAAATTGAACTTGAACGTTCTACAGTAGAAACATAACCTATTTTTTGGACATTTTATTAATTTATCAAAATTTGGGAATGGGATAGATTTAGGCCAAGCCTGTTGTTCCTTCCTAATCATATTTATAATATGATTTGTGATTCTGTCCACGAATAAATAAATAAATCTATTCTGTCCACGAATAAATAAATAAATGGATTGAGCTCTTGATGAAATTGATGAAAGAGATAAACAGTTTGAATGAGAAAGTTGGTGAACACCGAATTCAATGGAAAGAACATTATAAAAAGAATGTCTGAAGAAAGGCTTCCCCTTCCCCTACGGCTATTAAGTTATAGACCAGAAGGTAAAATATCAATTGGAAGGCATTAGTTTATCCTGTATGTATGAAATGTAAAACATGTTATGTATGAAATATAAATTTATATAACTAGCTTGAATTTGAATAAGTACTGTATAAACTGTTTCCGACTGAAAGTCGGAACAGGCGACAGCCTAATCCTTGCACGTAAGATGATGATTATGAAATTCAATGATTATTTATGAAATATTTCTCAAATCAATACTCCTGTTATCATGATAAACTAAGCTCCATTCGATGCCGATTAGAGTATTTCTGTTTAAAAAATTGGAAAAATCCTGAAATTGTTATTAAAATGGTTGTAATTTCAAACTCCTTAAAGAGAAAGTGGGATGAAAAACCCATTACATTGTATGATATATTTTTCTCATTTCTAATATAATTGTCACATTTTTGATATGATTATCTACAATAATCATCGTTACTGTTATAATTATTATTAATATTGATCGTTACTGTTATAATTATTATTAATATTGATATAAGCTCTGAAATCAGTAAACACATTGCAAGCCGGAGTCTCTCATGTATGAATGACATTGGCTCGCTAGCTGATAATTGAAAATTGAGTTTAACACTACAAATTTGGTCAACAACAAACTGTTGTTGAATTTAATTCAATGAATAATTATAGATAGGTACTGATTATAGATAATTATAATTATCGACAATTATCCGTTTCACAAATCAGAAGAGAATAAACTGAAAGAGAAAACACTCTTTGAGCTAGAAGGAAACATGGGCACGCGAAATTTGCATTTCGAAATTTTTTCACTGAAACATTTTTTTAGTTGATAGTGTTTAAAAAGACACTTTGATACAACCTTTCATTTCTAAAAGCCGCTAACAGCCAACGTTGTTTAATGAAAAAAAAATCATTTTATATGTTCTAGATTGATATCGTTTAATTCTATTGGGACACATAGAATGTTGAATTATTGTTAATTAACTTTTCATTGTGCTTCCAACCCAGCCGAACCTTCGCTGGTCTTAACTGCTGGTACAAAAGCACCAAGTGAGAAATTAGTGCAGTTGTTAATTTAAACGGGTGACATTCTGTGGCTTTTTAAAATCCCAAAACTAATTTTCCGCCAACCTGTGAGGCCCATAAAAACAATTACCTTTACCTCCTTCTTGCTCCTTCTCTCCTGCATTTCTTGTTTGTTTCAGTTTTCCACCACTGCTAATTAACTTTGTTCCATTCTTGGATGAAAACTAAAGAACATACAAAAACTTGCACTTTCAATATAATCGCATAGTTTAGTCAACTAATCAACCCCTTGATGTTCTATACTTCTTAGCTTTTAATCGAAATTTATAGAACTGAAGATGTGGACCCTTTCCATAATTGAACTCAAGTTACGTTTCTTCATACTTACACTAATAAACTTATCCATTCAACTAAAATAAAGGTTATAAGACAAAATAATTCAAATCAATTATTGTCGAAACAATATTGTCAACAATTCTTATTTGCCATTTATTTATTCATCTTTTCCACTCACAGGATCACTACACCTTACAACAATCGCAAATAATACAAATCCAAATACAACAATCACTACAGCAAACAAATGTTATATTGAAAATAATTATGAAATCTCCAATATAGACGGATTTATTCTTAGAACTTCAACCACCTCTTCACTCATTATGGGGGAATGTGGAAGCACAATATTATCCATTGAGGAGATTTTTATGATAGAAAAGTTTTATGTTTCTATTTCATTGATTTACATATACAGGATGTCCCACGAAAGGTGTAACAGCCGAAAACCATGGATTCTACATTGAATTTGCAACAAAAAATGTCCAGTAAAATTTTCTTATAGTTTTCGAGATTTATCGATTTTTCGATATTTTTGAAAAAAATAACTGGAAAACTATCAGTCAAAATCTAATTCCAATGAGATGGTTGGAAAAAGGAAGAAATTTCCAATAAGATTCATATAATTTGTTCCTTTGTTTGACGTTTTTGAACTATTTATGAGTGTTCAAACTGTTTGAAATTTGGCTTTGAACTCGTCGAATGTACTTTTTTCAACTTTGAACGCTAATAAAAAGTTCAAAAACGTCAAACAAAGGAACAAATTATATGAATCTTATTGGAAATTTCTTCCTTTTTCCAACCATCTCATTGGAATTAGATTTTGACTGATATTTTTCCAGTTATTTATTTCAAAAATATCGAAAAATCTATATATCTCGAAAACTATGAGAAAATTTTACTGGACATTTTTTGTTGCAAATTCAATGTACAATCCATGGTTTTCGGCTGTTACACCTTTCGTGGGACATTCTGTATATGTGAATCAATGAAATAGAAAACTTTTTTATCATAAAAATCTCCTCAATGGATAATATTGTGCTTCCACATTCCCCCATAATGATTGAATAGGTGGTGGAAGTTCTAGGAATAAATCCGTCTATATTGGAGATTTCATAACTATTTTCACATAACATTTGTTTGCTGTAGTGATTGTTGTATTTGGATTTGTATTATTTGTGATTGTTGTAAGGGGTAGTGATCCTGTGAGTGAAATTGATGAATAAATAAATGAGAATGGATGAAATCTCAATATTATGCTAATAATTGAGTTTGTAGAGTGAATATTGATTGTTATGGAAGTTTTCCATAATTGGAGAGACTTTATTTAGATACTGTCAAAAAATCCACTTACTTTTAATATTTTTTTTTTTAATTATCACAGGAGCATGCTTTCGTGTGTGCTCACACATCATCAGCTGTAAGTTACTGGATTTTTTGACAATATTTCAAGTCTCTTCAAATATGCTAATACAGTACCAGACTCTTACATTCACTTACTGACGAACTTAGAAATAACTCATATAGAAAGGTTAGTTCTTATTCATTTTGTTGAGATTGTTCACATTTCTGTGGGTTTTACTCTCTTTTTCACTTATTTTCTATACTTTTGTAAAAAATATATATTCTTATGTACAGTTATTGAACTCAAACAAGCCATCTAACAAATCCACAAGTTTCATTGCTTTTTAAAGTAATTTTTCTATTCGAATCTTTTCCAGTTAGAATAACAAATAATGCATCTTTCTGGCTTTACCAGGTTAATATCAATATCAAAATTTGTTTTCTCTCTGTTACTTGTCATGAAGTCATAGAAAGGGTCAATAGAAAATCTTATTCCAAACCTGAAAACATTATCTCCAGTCTGAAACTAGAGAAGGGACGAGAACTTTCTTTTCAAAACTTGAAGTCGTGAGCTCCTCAAACACAGTCAGACCTCTTCTGCTGCTCTTCTTCCAGCACTTCCCACTTTTCTTTCTCTGATTTTCCCTACTTTTCTAGTTGTTCGTATTTTTCTTTGGGCCGCAAAACCGATCCGGGTCCATTACGATTTTGAATTGAAATAGGAGAGGAAAAAATAGAGTGGAGATAGAGTTGGAAACTGAGAGAGGGATTTTTGTCTTAGGTTCAGTAATTTGTTCCGAAGGAGAAGGGTGGTGGGGAATAGGGAAATGAGGATAAGATTAATTTGAAGCTGAGAATCGTTGGTGATTCTGGGCAGATTTTTTCTCATAAAACGTGTTTCGCATGCCCTAAGCCTGACGAAATCATCAGGAATTTTCAACGAAGCTCTATCATTTTAGCTTTCACTTTTGCATTCTCGGAATCATAATTATTCTGTTCAAATACGTGGATTACCGAGAAATAAGGTTGGTTCATTCTTGGTTTCTTGTGCATTTTCTTATTGCTAGTTGCAGGATTCTATTTACACAAGTTGGCTGGGTACTAATTTGAATATTTCATATTTATTTATTTCATTGACAATTACAAATCATAATTATAATAAATATAATATGATTGGGAGAAGACAACAGTCATAGTCCAAAACTGTCTTCTCCCAAATTTTTACAAAAATAGAAGTTTCAAAAAAGAATAAGATTAAGATTTCACTTTCACTTCAAAAAGTCCAATTTCCACTTCAAAACTAATGACTAAAATAAAAACTTTGAATTTTGATATTTAAAAACTGATTAAAAACAAAAATATTTTACTCAAATCTCTACAAATTGGAAATTTTCGAGAGAAAATAAAAAAAAAATAAATAAAATTTATTTTTTTAATAAATTTTATGTAAATAAAATGTTCATATCTCAACTATTCGTAAACGTTGACTTCATTGACTATCCATCGTTGAACCTTTATTGATTAGTCATATGAACATATCAGAAAAAAACTATCACCTATATTACTTTTATACTGTTCATTATTGGTAATCAGGAAATTTGTTCTATTACTCTAAGTAGGAAATTGTAAAGAACTGTGCCAACATAACCTGTTGTTCGCTTTCAATTTGACTTTATGTAAATGGAACTATTATTATTTAAGATGTATAAGGTGATTAAACGAACTATTGAAATATAAACCCTGATCTTTGTCCAATTATCATGTTGAATTGACTAAATTGGAAAATATCATACTCACTTTTCGATGTTGATGTGATCTAAGTGATCATAAGTGTTGTAAATGAGAATGTTTCTTCTATCCACTTACTCTGAAACGTATATCAATAATAGGTGACAGTAGAATTTTTGCCTAATTTTTAATAATACTCTAAACAGGTTCTTATTTTTTATAAGTATTGAACTATTGAACTCTATATTCTTACCTTCTAACTCTAAATTTTGAATGGGATGTTTGACCCAAATTTGTCTGTTTAATGAGCATTTTATATTGCAAACTCAAAGTCTACGTCAACTTATTCTACAATAATCACACGTTTACACAAGGATTTGTTTGAGGGGTACACTTCTTCCAGTTTTTTCACATTCATTTGCCTTACACTTACAAGAGGATTTGAATATTCTAGACCAGCAAACTTAAGTCAGCTTCAGTGAATGTTCAATGTGAAATGCGAAAATGAAAGCACAAGAAAAAAGGTATTATAGAAAGTTGAGTCTTGAATGTTTTTCCCCACTGCTGTTGAATTAGTTACAGGATTGCTCCGCATTGCTCCGCAAACTCAACATAAGTCGGGTTTGTTATTCCTTTATTTCTACAACGAGTGAGTAAGTGAATGGGGAGGATAGGATAGAAGAGGTCAGAAAATAAGCGGTGGAGTAGAGAAGAAGAAGAGAATAAGTTGATGAAGTAAGAGAGAAAATGGGAAAAACTAGGATTTGGAAGTCAGAAACTGGTGAAGTAAATGTGGAAGGTGGAGGGGGTGATGAGAGAAACGAGAAAAAGGAGAGGAAGGAGAAGGTGTAAATGGAGGAATGGGAAGTGAGAAAGCGCCTTTGGTTTGGTGAAATGACTAACTTCAAACACTCTAACAAACTAGATGTGTGTGGAGTTGAGATACAGTTTTTTCCTTTGTGAATGGAGTGGTGATGGGAAGAAGAGCAGTTTCCAATTAGAAAGGAAGATATTCTGAGAGAAAGGTGACGTTTCAGAGAGGAATATGGGAGAAAGAGAGAGTGTGAGTGAGAAAGTGAAATTGAAAAGAAAGGAAGTGAGATTTTTTAGTAGGAAAAACTGAAGTGATAAATATGGATTGAGGCTTAGTGGAACAAAGTTGTTGATTTTTTTGGAGTTTGCCACACGTTGTTTGTAGTTAACATATTTCCTGTTTTAAGACTGTTCGCCTGTTATTGGTGTTTACTTTGCTCACTTTCACCTAAGAGAAGTTCCATTCTTTTCGCCTCCCCTATAGAAATAATCTTTGATATTTTTAGGCTGCAGCTCTCGAAATATGAATTCTCGTTTTTAGAAGATCGAATTACGTTCAAATTCTATGGGATGGTTTTGAATAGAGGATGATCACTCAACATACTGTATCACCCAAGTTTCATCAGTGATAGTTAGATGCTTAGGGAACATACAGGTACTACTTACAACATTTATATTAATTTATACAGATCTTTTCAGAATTAGAGAAGATCTTGCTGTTACCATGTTCGAAATTACCGTTCACAGATGAATTAGCTACTAATGTAATCAAAATACTGTAACCATCCTTTGAATTCTATTGAAAATCAGGCCTCACCACAGAATTTACTCAACGAATTGCAGTTCAGTATTCTTGTAATTTACTTACTGAGTTCAACCTCTAATGAACTGCTCCTGATAATCGAATACAATTCCAGGGAAATCCAATATTGTGAGGAATTCGATCTTATCCCCATTGTACCCCGTGGGAGGAGGGTGGTCAGGTCCTGAAGTAGCTCTTACTTCAATTTGTAAACAATGCAGCTGAACCTTCTCTCTCGTCCGAGAGAGATCACTTGAATCTTCCCCGATTCTCCAATGCTCTGGCTATTCATGTTTCAATCATGTTGAATTAGGGACTTTCATTGAGTACTGTACAGTATTATTGAGGATATATCTATACAGATCACTTTTCCGTTATTTCTATTTTGTAGACATAATGTGATTCCAACAAGCATTGAATTATTCGAGTGAAGACTTTACTTAGTTTGTGAAATGATGATACATGATGTGAATATTATATGTGAAAATTAATACACTTGTTCACTCTAATGAACTGTAATGTATCTTAAGTAATGTTAGGACCAAAATCTGTAGCTCTGCAGAGTCTGTAAATGGATGGATTGAAAAAAATCTGTCGCCGGATTAAACAATAGTCCAGGCGCTGGCTTACATTGAGCATACATTAGAGAGGCAGAGAATTTGACTTCGGATTATTGTTAGGGGGTCTTTAGTGTATATGAAACTCGATGTCGTCACGTCCCAGGGTGGTCGACAGCTTGGGGGGGAGGGGGGTAAGTTGTAAAAACGCGCGCTTATAAAATCGCCTGTCCTGCAGTTACTATTCATAGTACAGCTTTTAATTTTTTCTCAAATTATGTACACATGACTGGCTTTCAATGTGGTCCTGTACATTTTTGCGATAAACCGCATAGTTTTTCCGTAAAAAATAAAATATCTCGAAAAATGTATTTTTTTATTATGGACTTTTTGTTATTTCTCGAATATCCAAGTCATTAGCCGACTTAGAGGAAAATGCTTCCGATAAACGTTTTAGGCCGTTTCTTCCCGAATCCAATGATATATATAGTATGGGGGTTACGATCATAGATGCGGTGGTGGGAGGGGGATAAGTAGCACTGTTACGCTGCGGCGCGGTCCTCCCTCATGATTAATGCGCGTAATGGCCTGTCTATCGCATTGCTCCTACTAGTCTATGCATTCAAATTATGTATTTCAGGAACGCTATCTTATGTATTTTCGGTCACTGAACACGATTTTCCAACTCTCAAGCCTCAATAATTGATAATTCTCATCATAATATACAATTATGGTCAAAATTACAAACTTCATCTCATTATCATTATTTATGATTACATTGTAATGATAAACCATCTTGTTAGGAATCCTATTGTGTTTTTCAGTCGATAAAAAACTGACATTCCATTAAGAGAGAATAATTATTCGATTTAGTTCAATGATCACTTTGGAATTGCGAAAGTCAAGTAATGGAGTAAGTTAAACAAATAATATAGGCTACCCCATATAGAGCACCGTATAACAGGAGTAAAATATTTTCTTAATATAAATTTACAGTTGAAGCACAAATAATGCCAATTACTCCCATGTGATATGACTAAATATTTGATTACAAAGGAAATACAACTCTAAAGCTGCGTTTACACCAAAGTTATTAACGAGATGTTAATATAACTTAATTTTTATAGATTCTATAAGATTGAACATAACTTATCATACACATGATGGACATAGTCTATGTGTTTGCCAAGTTCCGTTCAATCTAATATAATCTATAAAGATTGAGTTATTAACATTTTGTTAATAACTTTGGTGTAAACGCAGCTTTATCATCTGATTTCTGTAACTTATATCTACCAATATATACTTTTCATCTGGCTGAGTTTGACTGATTGTCTTGGGGTGGTACTTGAATGAAAGTGGAATGGGAGATATCTTTGTTGAATTTGATATATTTGGAGAGAATACTGTTGGAAATCTATTGAGGGGAGATCAGTATTATTAAGGTGTGAGAGCAAGCAATCAATTCAATGAAACAACTACAAGGACTCATGAACGGTTCAAATATGAGAGATTGTCAAAGTATATTTGAAAGAAGTCAGGAGCTATTTGTGGATTTTTTTTAGAATCACAATGCAAAATCAATGACTACTTGAAATTTATGACTGATTATTGTAACATAGTTTAAATTATCTTATAATTATACGGTAAAAACGAACAGGTACTGTACTATACAGTACGTAAGTACTCTAGCTATTATAATACAACTTACACTGTATTCGTGTAGGAAATTTGGTAGGTTATTTATCTTGATTTCTGGAAATACCCCAAAATAAGGGAGTAAGATAACTTTGAAAAACCAAAGTTTTCCTGCCGATTGAAGAAACATTAAAAATTAGTCTACAAGACATATTATGTCTTAGAATAAAAACGTGTAACAAATATCAGATCACTATTCAAGCTATCAAGCTTTTCATAAATTTCATAAGTTTGTGTCGACGGTATATGACATAAAAGGCAAATGCTCGCGCTTGGTCCATAGTTCTACGACAGAGGAATGAGGATTTAGGTCATCAACTAAAATCGACAAGCCATGATTGTCAATCTTACTCATGATACAAAGCTTTGTACTATGATACATGGTTTTCATTCCGTATAATTCTTTAATAAAAATAAAACAAGATTCCGGTTTCAAAAGCATCAAAGTCGCCAGGCTGGTCTGAGCTATTCATGACTTTTTTTCAGTATGCATTATCAACTCAGCAGTTCTAATACACAGACATCACTACTTGGAATGCCATGACATTTTCTATTCTTTCAATTCCTATTATTACCATAGATCGATTCAGATCAGCACAATGTTTATACTGTATGTTCATAATAGATTTTTCTGATTGTAAAAAGAAATAGTCAATAATTGCTGAGAATTTAAAGTGATATTCAACGATTTGAACCTGATAAATTGGATTGTTGAATGACAATTGAAATTCAGTGAATTTTACTGTACAACATTCCTTTTCCTCCTATTTTATTGGGTGATGAGTGGAGATGATTTATGATTTCATATTTGGATTCATCTTCTCATAGTTCAATATTTTTTTGGAAAACTAGAACTTTTAAAAATTAAAAATGTTTATGTATAACTTCTCAGGTGTTCAAAAACTTCTTAAAACCTTTGCCTGTCCCTTTGTGAGGCAGGAGTATTATTATCTTAGTATGTACTATATAATCATATGATAATGGAAAGCTATATTAAAAACAGCTATAACTCCCTTGTTTTCGGGTATTTTTGAAAATGGGACTTATGCTTTAAAGAATTTGGGGTCGCTGAATCCAAATCCGAAATCAGAAATCTTCTATCTATATTTTTAAGGAAGTTAGACTTTGAGAAAAAGTGATGAGTCATAGGTTTGAGCAAACGTCGGCATAGTTGTTAGATCTGTCGGCTTATTCGTAAGATCCCCATGTGAAAGTACAGGAGAGCTGCAAAATATGAAATATGATCTTCTGTAATATGATATTCCAGGAGCGAGGTCTCTGCCGTGTGAAACTGGCCATAGGAGACGTGCAACTTGAACACTGAACAGTGTTCACGTTTTTTTGTTGAAGTACATTGAGTCAAATCGTGTCTTGCACATGGTGACTCCTATCCAGGAACCTCGTTTTGTCACGTCTTTTCCCCTCGAGGCAAGCAGAGGCAAGATCTAACAACTATGCCGACGTTTGTTCAAAGTATATGACTCATCACTTTTTCTCAAAGTCTAACTTCCTTAAAAATATAGATAGAAGATTTCTGATTTCGGATTTGGATTCAGCAACCCCAAATTCTCCAAAGCATTAGTCCCGTTTTAGAAAATATCCGAAAACAAGGAAGTTATGGCTGTTTTTAATAAAGCTTTCTATTATCATATAATTATACAGTAAAAACGAACAGGTACTGTACTATACAGTACATAAGTACTGTAGCTATTATAATACAACTTACACTGTATTCGTGTAGGAAATTTGGTAGGTTATTTATCTTGATTTCTGAAAATACCCCAAATAAGGGAGTAAGATAACTTTGAAAAACCAAAGTTTTCCTGCCGATTGAAGAAACATTAAAAATTAGTGTAACAAATATCAGATCACTATTCAAGCTATCAAGCTTTTCATAAATTTATTTGTCTCCTCATGGCAGAAGGTTTGCGCCCAACGTTTTCACTTAAACATTTCTATGATTAAATTGTGATAGAGAACATTATCGTATTGATCTTCTAAATCCAGTTACATGTACATCGATTTTCGGATTTTTTTTACCGTTCCTATGAATTCTAAGAATTCTATGAATTGTTTATACAGGTTCATCACAGGCCAGGTTGGTCTGAGCTATTCATGACTTTTTTCAGTATGCATTATCAACTAGCAGTTCTAATACACAGACATCACTACTTGGAATGCCATGACATTTTCTATTCTTTCAATTCCTATTATTACCATAGATCGATTCAGATCAGCACAATGTTTATACTGTATGTTCATAATAGATTTTTCTGATTGTAAAAAGAAATAGTCAATAATTGCTGGGAATTTAAAGTGATATTCAACGATTTGAACCTGATAAATTGGATTGTTGAATGACAATTGAAATTCAGTGAATTTTACTGTACAACATTCCTTTTCCTCCTATTTTATTGGGTGATGAGTGGAGATGATTTATGATTTCATATTTGGATTCATCTTTTCATAGTTCAATATTTTTTTGGAAAACTAGAACTTTTAAAAATTAAAAATGTTTATGTTTAAACTTCTTAGGTGTTCAAAAACTTCTTAAAACCTTTGCCTGTCCTTTTGTGAGGCAGGAGTATTATTATCTTAGTACGTACTATATAATCATATGATAATGGAAAGCTATATTAAAAAATCTGGTGTGGTACACTAACACAACTTTCCTTGCTCATTGAACTATAAGCCTCATTCTTAAAGGAGAATGATTTAGGGGAATAACATAATGACGATTGGCAGCAACATAATATTTGAAACTACGATCAGACTTCTGTATATGTGCATAATTTTTTCAAAGTACTTTTTCCTTTGTGTAAATTGTGAAATTCGATATTTTTAAAAGTCTTCAAAACAGCTGTTTTACAGATGAAATATCTCGACTATGTGTTCTTTTTATGAACTGCTCTACCTACCTACCTTATGCATGAGAAGGAGGCTACAAAGTCCATTTCTCAAGGATGGGATGGACCCCACATTAGTTTTCCAGGAATGTTACTCATTCCAGTTAATAGAGCAGATAAATGACTATACAGGGTATGAATTGAAAATAATCAGTCGAGTCATTTTTGAGAAAATTGTGAAAAACATGGTTTTTTAGTGATTATCCGCCATTTTTCTCAATAATATTACGGAGCTCCTGAAATTTTCCCAGAAATGAGCCTCATGTCAGTTGATAGGGCTTATAAATAGCTATCCATGGTATAAATTTGAAGAAAATCATTAGAGCCGTTTTGAGAAAACCGTGAAAAACATGGTTTTTTAGTGATTATCCGCCATTTTTCTCAATATTATTATGGAGCTCCTGAAATTTTCCCAGAAATTACACTCATGTCAGCTGATAGGGCTTATAAATAGCTATCCATGGTATAAATTTGAAGAAAATCGTTAGAGCCGTTTTCGAGAAAACCGTAAAAAACATGGTTTTTTAGTTATTATCCGCCATTTTTTCCGCCATCTTGAATTGAATTTTATTGAATTTCTTATTGTCGGATCCTCATGGTATAAGGACCTTAATTTCAAAATTTCAAGTCAATCGGTTAATTAGGAATGGAGTTATCGTGTTCATAGACATACACACACACACATACACACACACAGACCAACACAACACCCCAAAATCATGTTTTTGGACTCAGGGGTCCTTGAAACGTATGGAAAACTTGAAATTAGGGTACCTTAATTTTTTTTGGAAAGCAATACTTTCCTTACCTATGGTAATAGGGCAAGGAAAGTAAAACAGCTATAACTCCCTTGTTTTCGGGTATTTTTGAAAATGGGACTTATGCTTTAAAGAATTTGGGGTCGCTGAATCCAAATCCGAAATCAGAAATCTTCTATCTATATTTTTAAGGAAGTTAGACTTTGAGAAAAAGTCTCGTAGTCAGTAGTCTCGTAGTGAGTCATACTTTGAGCAAACGTTGGCATAGTTGTTAGATCTGTCGGCTTATTCGTAAGATCCCCTTGTGAAAGTACAGGAGAGCTGCAAAATATGAAATATGATCTTCCTTAATATGATATTCCAGGAGGGAGGTCTCTGCCGTGTGACCAATACATAAACATTTTTAATTTTTAAAAGTTCTAGTTTTCCAAAAAAATATTGAACTATGAAAAGATGAATCCAAATATGAAATCATAAATCATCTCCACTCATCACCCAATAAAATAGGAGGAAAAGGAATGTTGTACAGTAAAATTCACTGAATTTCAATTGTCATTCAACAATCCAATTTATCAGGTTCAAATCGTTGAATATCACTTTAAATTCCCAGCAACCTGTATAAACAATTCATAGAATTCTTAGAATTCATAGGAACGGTAAAAAAATCAATTTTACGAAAATCGATGTACATGTAACTGGATTTAGAAGATCAATACGATAATGTTCTCTATCACAATTTAATCATAGAAATGTTTAAGTGAAAACGTTGGGCGCAAACCTTCTGCCATGAGGAGACAAATAAATTTATGAAAAGCTTGATAGCTTGAATAGTGATCTGATATTTGTTACACTAATTTTTAATGTTTCTTCAATCGGCAGGAAAACTTTGGTTTTTCAAAGTTATCTTACTCCCTTATTTTGGGGTATTTTCAGAAATCAAGATAAATAACCTACCAAATTTCCTACACGAATACAGTGTAAGTTGTATTATAATAGCTACAGTACTTATGTACTGTATAGTACAGTACCTGTTCGTTTTTACTGTATAATTATATGATAATAGAAAGCTTTATTAAAAACAGCCATAACTTCCTTGTTTTCGGATATTTTCTAAAACGGGACTAATGCTTTGTAGAATTTGGGGTTGCTGAATCCAAATCCGAAATCAGAAATCTTCTATCTATATTTTTAAGGAAGTTAAACTTTGAGAAAAAGTGATGAGTCATATACTTTGAGCAAACGTCGGCATAGTTGTTAGATCTTGCCTCTGCTTGCCTCGAGGGGAAAAGACGTGACAAAACGAGGTTCCTGGATAGGAGTCACCATGTGAAAGACACGATTTGACTCAATGTACTTCGACAAAAAAACGTGAACACTGTTCAGTGTTCAAGTTGCACGTCTCCTATCGTGTGAAAGAGGCCATACGGTATTTATCAATCTTATTTACTACACTGAAGTTGGATTTCCGAACTTGAGATTGCCATGACATAACTCATGTCGGATATAAGCATATAACTTCTATAAATCAACATTATTTTAGATTTTTGTCTTTTCGTTAAGAAACGAGTAATACGAGTTTCAAAACACTTGAGTTATTGACCCATTAACAGGATGTAATTTATTGTAAACTATAAAAAACTGTAAGATTCTAAATAAAATACTGAACAGTTTACTATTATATTATTTATTATCATCATAACCATTCATATTTGATTTCATAGTTGATAATATTTCATGATTCAAAATTTCAATTAATAATAAATTGAAAATTTAATAGCAATTATTGAGTTTTGTGGTTTATTCAACAACAAAGGGTAAGATAGAACAGAAAAAACCTTCATAAATCTCAATATCAAGTTGTGAATTTTTGTGTAACACTCTGTTACAATCTTTAAATTGTCTAAGAAATACTATACTATTTTAAGAAAAATAATTCGTTTGTCTGGAGAACAACACAATAGTCTAGCTCTTCGAAGTAGCGATATTCGACATCAAAGTAATGAGAATAAATTGATATACTTGTTCTATAAATGCTGTGTATATACAGTTAATTTACCGTACTGTGTATATACTGTAAATTAATAAATATAGAAATGAAATACATATGTAGTACCATTTTCCAAACAAACAATAACGTTCTTTGAATGATTATAGAACAATAAAAAAATTAAAGCACTATACTTTTCGGGACTTTTTTCTATCCCGTCTTCAGGTACAAATTCTAAAAATAAAGATCAGTATTGACTGATTCAAGATTATTAAAACAATGTTCATATTATAATTTTTAATAAGTCAACACTGATGTTCATTTATTTTGAATTTTCACCTGGAGATGGGAGTAAGTCCTGGAATTTATAGTGCTTTCAATTGATTTTAAAAGTTTCATAATGTTAGAGGTTTATTGTATTTTAAAAAGAAATAAAAAGGTCTTTTTGAAAAAGCTGTACTATTCCCTCATCATTTGTATTATTTCTTCATTAGTAAAAAAACCGATTAATTTATTTATTACTGCCTGATGAATAATTGATCACTTTAATAATTGTGATTTTTATAACTGCTCTGACGTCCGGTATTACAAAAAACTTTGAAAATTAGAAATCAGAACTTTTATATCACGATTAATGACCAAGTTGCCCAAGCCGCGAAAATTTCTGAGTACAAATTGACGTCGCTCGACAGTGAGACGCTGTCGATACGCACAAGTGTGCACTGAACTGAAATCGGCTGCCGGCGGAGAATCGCTCCACTCGTAAAAACGCAACTGGCTAGCGTCGCAAATTTGCATCGAGCCATAATTTTATTATAGACGTTCATACGCAAAGCGGCGCGACTTTCGGATCTGACTTAGTCATAGAATAAACAATCTTTGTTTATCTCTGTATAGGTTTTCTCTACTATTCTATAGTGAGAGACTATTCTCATGTCAAGAACAATTCCCTACTCCCATTCTAATTCATAATATCATTATTATGATTCTACTCACATTAATTTTAAATCTGTCTCAACTGATTTCTATCACCACTACAAGTTGGTCTCATCTTCCTTAATTCATATCAATCAATCAATCATTTATTTCTTTCCAAAACATACATGAAAATGTACATGAAAAAGTCAAAAGCTAAAAACTAACTTGAAGCTTAAGAGAAATTAGTGACTGTATAAAATTCATTTTTTTACAATAAACTCTTTTATACTGTAGCATGCTAAATCCATCAAATATGCTCTCAGCAATTCCTTAAATTTTGATCTATCAGGTTCATGTCTTATGCAACCTGGGAGACAACCAATAAATTTTATTCCCATGTACGTTGGACTTTGTTTATATTTTTCCTTATTGTGTTTCTTTATTGTGAAATTATTTTTATTTCTTGTGTTGTAATTATGTATATCTACTTGCCGTGGGAATCTAGATTCGTTAGTTTTTATATATAATATTGTCCTATAAATGTACAGGCTGTACACCGTTATGAACTTTAACTTACTGAAGAATGGCTTGCATGATAGCTCTCTATCAAGATTTAGAATTATTCTTATTGCTTCTTTTTGTAATAGGAGTATTTTATTTAAGTTTGAGATGCTTGATCCTCCATATATTTCAATTCCATATGAAATGTGGGAGTGGATCATTGCAAAGTACACTGCTTTTAACGTTTCTAAGTTGGAAATTTTTGCTAGTCGTCTCAGCGCGAAAATTCCTGAGCTTGATTTTTTACATATTTTTTGAATGTGAACGGACCAACTAAGTGTGTTTTCAAGATATAGACCTAAAAATTTAATTTCTTTCTTATTATTTACGGAATTAAGTTGTTTTACCTCTGAATTTCTACAAGTAAAATGGAGGAACTTTGTTTTGTTATCATTAAGTAGCAGATGTCTGTGATTTAGGTACTTTTTAGTTAATGATATAGAATTGTTACATTTAATTTCTGTTGTGTTCCAGTCCTTATCAGCAATGCACAGACTTATATCGTCAGCGTATAAGCATAATTTACTATTTTCAACTAAATCGCACATATATTTAGGCAACCCCCCTAAGTAGCACAGAAACAAAAATGTACCTAACACCGATCCTTGTGGTACAGAATAGTAATTACATTTTAAGTTTCATCCAATATTGTACTGATTTTTATTGCTTGTATACTTTATATTTACATACTGTTGCCGTCCTTCTAGATATGACTTTATCCAGCTAAGCTCTTTACCTCTAATTCCGTAATTTTGAAGTTTATTTAATAATAATTTATGATTCACACTGTCAAATGCTTTGGTTAGATCCAGGAATGCTCCTACAGTATTTAATCCCTCATCTAAGTTTTCTAAAATGTTTTCTATGAACTCTATCAAAGCAGTAATGGTTGACCTGTTTTTTCTATAGCCATGTTGTTCTTTGTCAAGTATACCATTAGTTTCAAAATAATCAATTAACTGAACTAGTACACACTTTTCAAATATTTTAGATAGGGCAGGTTGGATGGCCAAAGGTCTGTAGTTGAGAGGGTCAGATGGATCTCCTTTCTTATATGCTGGTATAACTTTAGATATTTTTAATTCGTTTGGGTACACTCCAGTTATAATTGAGGCATTGATTACGTGCAAAAGAGGTTTGATGAGTGATGACTTAGCATCCTTGATTATTTTTATTTTATTGGTATGTCATCATAGCCGGCTGACCACTTTGGTTTTATCGAATCTATTATTTTACTTAAGTCCTTCTCTTCAATTGTTTTACATCTAAATGATAATTTTGTAACTTTTTCATTTTTCTCATCTGTTACGTCACTTTTGGTTAGATATGGGATGACATGAGTGTCAACCATCCCTACAAAATCATTGTTTAGTATGTTTGAAATTTTATACGGATCATCTATGTCTATACCATTCTCTTTAAGTACAATATTTTTAATAACTTTCTTGTCCTTTTTGTTTGTTTCATTGTTAACTATTTGCCATATTGTTCTGTTCACATTTGTTGATTTTTTTATTTTTGAGTCAATATAATTCTTTTTTTTTGTAGAGGATAATTCTTTTTAGATGCTTTTTATGTGTTTTTATAGTTTTCTTTAAGTTTATATTACTTTGGTGTTTCCTGTATCGCTGATGCATTTCAATTAGCCTTTTATGTTCGTCGACAATCTCATTATCAATCCACTTATTACTACATTCTTTCGCTCATACTATTCTACCAAACGGAAAGTGAACATCAAAATAATATTTGAGCAAATTGTAAAAGTATGAAAATTTGTTTTCTACAGGACTCTGATAAAGTTCAGTCCAATCCAATTCATCTAGATCAATTATAAAGCGCTGAATTTGGGTCTTCCCAAACTTCCTACCCATTGTTTTAGTCTTTAAACCTTCACACTTATTATTTGTGTTTAAAATAATATTCTTATTCTTGTCATAATTTATTTTATTTTCCAGTTTTATTGACAGCCCAATAGCGAAAAGATCTGAGATAATTGTGTTTATTATTTTACTTTCCCATCTACTAAAATGAATGTTAGTAGCAATATTGTCAATGCAAGAGCCACCGGTTGCACTAGGTCTTGCTATCTCATTTGTTGTTATTTGCATATTAAAGCTATTAAATTGAGAAGATCATCTCTTTGACTAGATTCTTGATTAAAATTAACATTGAAATCAGCACATAGAATAACATTGAATTTTTTAAAAGTAAACAGATAGCTTAACATGTCATTAAGTATGACTAGAAAAATATTGAAGATTGCACTATCTATGTTAAAGGGTCTATATAATGACATGTAGATTATATTCAATTCAGGTACTTTGATTGCAAACCCACACACACCATTTCCACAGACATATTTCTAATTTTATGGATCACATTAAACTCTAACTTATTTTTAATGAAAATAGCAGCCCCACCATGAATTCTATTGGATCTGCAAAAGTATGATCCTAATTTAAAATTTTCGAAGCCAATATTGACAATTTCGTCATCACTCATCCAGTGCTCACTTAGTGCTAACATGTCAGATTTACTTTCAAGAGCGATTATTTCTTGGTAGTTGATTTTATTCATTAAACCCTGGCAGTTCCATGAAATTATGTTCACTTCAGTGCTCTGGCAACCCTCAATTTGAGTTCTTATATAACTATTATTCACTGTTGCTTCCGCATTGCATCTTGAAGTCCTGGAAGGTGGCGATAGGTCAGTTGTTGAGCCGTTCAGTGTAAAAAAATGCTATTGTTTTCACTCTGTTGTCCTAAAGGGATTGGCTGGTTAGGTGACTCCATGGCTTCCGTGACTCTCGATGCGGTGTTCAATATGGTATCGGCAATGAATTTTTTCAATGAAGTGAAGACCGTGTGATGTATGAAATCTTGGCCCTAAAGAACTTAAATCTGAGAAACACACATTGGAGAAGTGTTTGGTTATTGACATAAAATCCAAGAAGTTTCTCACAGTATTTGTACATTTCCATTTTATTTTCGAACTCATTTCCTATTCTTATGAAACCTTTTTTATGCTCTATGCATATGATAATAATGATTACTTTCATAACCTTTCTCATCAGTATTCCTCTTTTCTCCGTACTTGTAATCAATCTTCGCCATATGGCCAGTCCATCTCCGATTCCCAGTTGTTTCTAGACGTCAAATGCCAGAACAGAATCTGTCACTGTCAGATTCCCCAAATCTGAAGCTGAAAGCATTCTGCTGCCAGAAGCACAATAGCAATAAACAAAGGCTGATTGTGAAATTCTTAGTAATGTAAACAACGGAGCTGCGTTGGAGGATGGAATTGAGTAGTCAAATAAACAGGACTAGGTTTTTCACGACTTTTTAGTCAAGTCAGTAAAGTATTTTCCAGGAAAACTGTGTTCCACGAATTACATGAAAAGAGAATAATTGCAGAAACATGTAAATCTCGAAAACAAACAAAAATTTTCTCATTTTCTCATTTTTCTCGTTTCAAGGTCCCCTGAGTCCTCAAGTCCTGGGTCTGTGTGTGTGTGTGTGTGTGTGTGTGTGTGTGGTGTGTGTGTGTGTGTGTATGTGCGTCTGTGTGCACTATATCTCATCTCCCAATTAACGGAATGTCTTGAAATTTGGAACGTAAGCTCCTTACAATATAAGGATCCGACACGAATTTCGATCAAATGCGATTCAAGATGGCGACTAAAATGGCGAAAATGTGGTCAAAAACAGGGTTTTTCGCGATTTTCTCGAAAACTGCTCCAACGATTTTGATTAAAGTTATACCTAAAATAGTCATCGATAAGCTCTAACAACTGCCACAAGTCCCATATATGAAAAAATTCAGGAGCTCCACCCCATCTATGCAAAGTTTGATTTTAGATTCTCAATTATCAGGCTTCAGATACAATTTAAACAAAAAATTTCGAGTGGTAAATATTGAGCATGAAAATCTCTACAATTAATGTTCAGTAACATTTCCACCAAAAATTGACAATAAGCTTGAAGATGTGATTATCCAATTGCAAACTGTTGGCTACTGTTGTTTCTATTAAATGATTCACTATGAAGAGATAGCAGATCTGGTGTGTCTCCAGCGTTATTTCCCTGTCACCAGCTGGCTCAAATCTGTGAATAGTAGACTTGAGATGCGCGGGAACACTAGCATCAGGTGATCAATTTTTCATAACGGCAAGGAAAGTTGTGTGAGTGCGCCACACCAGATTTTTATGTTCATATAATATATTATATCAGTATGTGACCGGATCTCGAAAACGGCTCCAACGATTTTCACGAAATTTGGAACACAGTAGATTTAAGTTTGAAAATTCGATTGCACTAGGTCTCAATCCTGGGATAACTCGCTGAAGGACATTAAAAGGATATTAATTCCCGATATTAATCCAATATACTTATTCACTATAAATATACTTATTAACTATATATAAATAAACTCAAATAGATATCACTATAAAAAAGTTATTTCTCAAGTACATGGAATTAACTTGAAGTTGATAATTGTTATCAAATCAATCGGTTTCGACTCTTGTCGTGTGAATACTGAGATTGAGTTGTGTAAATAAAATTTTTAGTCAGTCAATTGTTATGTCTAGATTGTACACAATTACTGTAACAAGGGACTATCAGGTGTGATAAGGTTTCTTTATCGAATTCTTTGGTTTTTTCCAAATGTACATCTCCCTTTTTTTCTGAAATGTTTGATTAGTAAACATAATCATTTTCGCCACACTTGGATGTAATGAGCTGGTTTACGTGCGTCATATGGAGGCCGAAAGTGATTGTTTTCCGACCAGGCCGGTAAAACTTTACAGCTCTAGGGCTGTAAAATGACCTTGAATAACAGCTGATTGTGTCCGATCTCACAAAAATCATAGAGAGATAATCTCATAACGACTGTAATAATATATGTAATTATGTATCGTGAATCGCGGTATTATGTCTATAATATATTTTATAAATTACTGTTTCATAATTTAAGATTTATTATTGTGTTTTTGATATGAAACAATAGAATACGATGATATCTCCATAGCCTCAACAATATAATGTAGGCTGCATTGTCCATTGTCAGAAAGGTACATATCGCAGGTATTTAAAAGTGAAGAATCGAATTTGAAATCAAAGTACAATAATTGTATCAATATTTAAAAGTGAGGTAGAGAATAATTGTTTCTTTCTTATTATCGAATTCCACTTCTTAATGCAATACAATCAACAATAATAATAAGAAAATACAGCAGAGATCTGAAGTTTAAGGTAAGCCTACTGGTGAAACGAGCTCGGTGTGACCAGCCCTTAACTGTTATCAGTCAGGCCCCCACGTTCAACAATACGCAATAGCCGAGAGTGTAAAGGCGTAATACATCAGAACTCGAAGCTCAGTGAATAACAAACATTGATCTAGGTTCGAATCTCGGTCAATGACATTTTTTTTTTGTCAATGAATTTCGACTTTTATTAGCTATTTTTTATATTAGTTACCGTAATTTAAATTTCAATCAATTTTTTAGATATATTTTGAGACAAAACTGTGAAATATGCTATTAGGCTATATTAATTTTTTCATCACATTATTTCAAAATTGTAATGAAAATTCTATTCATCCATCTATCCATGAGCTATTGCACCGGGCGCAAAGCACAAGCTATAAAAATTCAAACAATTATTCGAAATATTAATAGTATAAAAATATGGTCACCATTGTAAATTATTAATTAGTAATATTGAAATTAATTGACAGTAAAAGTTGTCATAACCAAGATTCAAACTATCAAAATAGGCTGTTTGAATTTTATTTATTTTTCAATTTCTTATATATTGGGAAGTTTTTTTTTTTGGTGTGGCGAAAAATAGCGTTCACATCACGGGCAAAAATGTTTTTCCGGCTCTCAAACGCTTCAAGTTCTCGACTTCGTCTCGAACTTGAAAACCGCGATCTCGAGCCAGAAAACGTACATTTTCGACCCTAGGTGCGAAATATACTATTACGAGTACAGAGTCTTAACTTCATAAAACCATCCTCAAATTAATGTTCAGGATCTATGGATTCCAACTAATCAAAAGAGAAATCACCCTTTGACCAATCATCTCCCAAGAAAAATCAAAATTCCTTGAAGGAAGATCAAATACAGACGATTAATTGGACGAACTCTGAATTCATGAAGAAAATATTCAAATTGATTCACAGTAATAAACAGTTTTAACAAAAATATTACTGCTGTCAGATCATTGCCAAATCAACTCTGAATCCTTTGATCTAGAAAATTATGTCAAACTAGCAGATAACATGTACTCCGCAAGGGTCTAATTAAAAACCTGACAAATTGGAAACTCGACCTAATGAAATTGTGAAGAATTTAAAATAGGCAAATATCCTCGGTAAATTAAGAATCTTTATGCAAAATTTCAAGTTAATCTGTCCAGTAGTTCAGATGATGCGTCATTCGTGAATTTCCTATCCCGTAAGTGTATATAAGCCAATTATTCTTTCCTTTATTATATAATAGACTAGTAAGAAACCCGTGCTCCGCAAGGACCTATTTTAAAACTTGACAAACTAAAAACATAAAGTTATGAAATCTTGAAGAATTGAAAATAGGCCTATAACCATCCTCTGTTAATTAAGAATCTATATATGCAAAATCTCAAGTTAATCAGTCTAGTAGTTCAGACGTGATGATGCGTCAAACATAATTTTCCTATCCCGTACGTGTATAAGCCAGTTCTTTCCTTTATTATAGTATAAATTAGGGCTCAGAATCCAAATTCCATGAAAATATTCAAATTATTGTCCAAAATTGGAGGATACTTCAGTATGTGGAGCCTTCCACTGATGTCCTGCCAGCACTCTGCTTGACCAATCATTATAAAAAGAAATTTAAATCAACTTCTAACGATGAATTTGCCGGACGGAAAATTAATTGAAAAATCTGAGATTAATGTCCAGCATTGGAGGATTACTAGCATTTGAACGAAAATGAAGCCCAGTCCGGTGTTGGACGGACATTCCTAAGCTGCATTGAACAGCCGTTCCTCGCAGACCAATGTCTGCCGACTTCTGGAATTGCATTCAGGGCGTATTCTAATGCAGCGCGGTATTGTCTCGCTTTGTCGGCTGTGCATTTTAGCCGGGCTCCGATTTATATATCTTGAATGCTGCAAAGTGTCGGCGCCATTGTAAATTACCTGCAGGTGGTTGGGCTAAGCTAAGTTCCACTCTCAAGGCATTTGGTAAATGGTCGTTATTCACATTGGCGCGCTCCGCCCTTCCTTGTCACACTTTAACGCTGAGTAAGGCGAGTAGCTGTAATTGGCTTTCCGGGTTTTGGACCGTTCTATTGAGATGAGCGTGTAGTAGTTCCACTTTATATAGTAGTTAAGTTGTAGTATACTTGTATGGAGAGTGTGACGTGTATTGGCCGGAGTTTGTGCATCTAATTTGTCGGAGGAAGCGTCTTATGTGTCAGCGTTTATGTACTCACTCTCTTGAGAACAATCCCGGTAATGTGTTTTCAAAACTCATTTGTGTGAATCACTTGGAACCGTAGTAGTACTTATTGGTTTTGTTTCAAGTTTTGCAATAAGTATGAGTACGTAGATTATAATATAATTACTGAATAATTCGGATAACTTTCGTTATAGTTGTGAAGGTAAAACTGTGGTAGATTCATATTATATTAAATTAATATTATTTGAAGATTTTATAACCAGCAATTTATAAAAAAGTCCTAGTTTCAGTTGTCATTATCAATTTCTAGTGAACTGAAAGCTTGAATATTGAGCAGCAGGTCTCTACAACTTGAAATCGTGCTATTTGAGTTTAGATAGAATAGTAATTGAAATCTAATGATGGTTGTGGAGCTAATTAATAGGTGTTTTTTATTAGGATATTTTCCAAAGAAATTCAAGATAGCTTTAATTAAACCAATACCTAAATCCAAGGACCTTGCAAATCCTCAAAACTATAGACCTATTAGCTTATTAACCAATTTATCAAAAATTATGGAAAAAATTATAAAAGTTAGATTGATGGACTTTCTTAGAAAAAACAATTTCATTTCGAGTAACCAGTATGGTTTTCAAGAAGGTAAATCCACCAAAGATGCTGTCTTACACTTGACAAATTTAATAAATAAAAGTTTTGATAGTAATAGAAAAACACTTGCTATATTTTTGGACTTGGCAAAGGCCTTTGATTCTATACCACATTCTATCCTTTTCCATAAGCTAGAGTGTTGTGGAATAAGAGGAACAACAAAAGATATATTTGCAAGCTATTTGACAGATCGAATCCAAATTTTAACAATAAATGATAAAACTGACATTCAAAATATAAAAGAGTTTGGACTTCCACAAGGAACTGTTCTATCGCCGCTACTTTTTTTGATTTATGTCAATGACTTATTGAAAATTGATATTCCTAATGGTGTCACACTATCATTTGCCGATGACACTGCTCTAATCTTCTCAGGCTTAACATGGAATGAAACATTTAACTCTGCTAATCGTGGTCTTGAAATAGTTAAATCGTGGTTGAACAGCCATATTTTAACTCTAAATGCGAGTAAAACTAAATACATATCTTTTTCCCCTAACATAAGTGGTCAGCCTCCTGATGAGCTTGAGCTGATAATACACTGTCATAACAACATCACTGTTAACTGCACTTGTCCAACAATAGAAAGAGTTAAATCAATCAAATATTTAGGCATTTCTGTGGATCAGCATATTAAATGGGACGTTCACATTCAGAATCTATGCTTCAAACTGAAATATTTAATAACAATTTTTTACAGAATTAACCAATTAAAAGACTTGAATATTTTGAGAACGATTTACTACGCTTATGCTCATTCACTTTTCCATTATAATATAGAAGTATGGGGAGCAGCGTATGACACTCATTTTAAAAAACTTTTTATAATACAAAAGCATATTATTAGAGCTGCGCTTGGAAGACCCAGACTCTATCCCAGCAGATTAATATTTGAAGAGATAGATCTACCAACGTTACGTCAAACTTATGTGTCAAATTTAATTATTTTTATTAATAATAATACACATCAATTTACCCGTCGCACAATCCCTTATAATATACGGCCAACTGTAGTAAATGCTTTCAATATTAACTTTACTTCATTAACATCTAGTAAACACCAATTTGAATATCAGAGTAATAAACTAATAAATAAAATTCCGGAAGACTTTATTAAGGATAAAATAACAAAAACCAAATTGAGATTAATAAGATCTTGGGTAAAACAGAACTATTATTTTAAAATTGAGAATTGAGTTGGCTAAATCAAAAATTTTTGGTAATATTAATTGTATAAAAATTATTAGAACTTGACAATTTTTATATTATTTTTCTGTGTATCTATATTTTGTTTATAAAGTACTTGACTATTGATAAAATTCAACATCCATAGATTATTTACCATATATCAACAGAATTGTATCATTTGTACTGCTGTTATTAGTTAAAAATGTATTTCTTATTTTTAGAACTCGTGGCTGGAGCTCAAGGCTTCTTCTTCCAGTCACGCCAAAAACTATTGTAATTTAATGAATATTTTGTTTGTAAAAATATTTTTTGTATTTGGTAATAAATTCATATTCATTCAAAATTCATATTCATTCAATTATAATATTTGGTTATGATATTAGTTTTATTTGTCTTTCCAGGTAAGAATCTTCCTTCAAACACGGGTTCCAGTGTAATCAATCTTTCCACATCAGCTGTAATTATCTTCATAGTAAGTAGCAATATCAATTTTGATACAGTGCTTTCGACCCCAGTAATTTCTTTTGGATATTATAGATGCGCTTCAAACTTATGGAACATATTAAATCCTTGAGTTTATAAAACAATGTTTACAAAATATCATAAAAATTTGCTCCTAAGAGTTTACTACATTGTTATTCACAGTGGTTACAGTCGAAACTCAGGTGGTCATAATTTCATGTTATGTGGTGCGTAAATCGTTGGGGACAAGCTCTTATATTGTTGCCAGAGCGGAGGGCATTCCACTGCCAGACCTCAATGTGACCCTTGAGTATTCCATGAATCCTTCGTTAACAGCATATAGGTTGGCCAAGAGTTATGGCTGGAGATTTCTCAGCGAAAGCACTAAATTTCGAACGTCCGTAAGATTTCTTGCGCAATATCATACGTGGTTTATACGTTTAAACATCGCCAGTGAAGTTATTGCTGCAAGATGAAAATTCTGCAATGGTCAATTCTCCATGAAGGTGGAGAGACGTGGTCAAATAATCCATGAATTCTCATGAAATCCTGTGAATAAATGGATGGAATCATCCAGTACTATATCCTAAGTATGCAAACTACCAAGTCTGTAAAAAGTTCACAGGTGATCTTGGACTCTTTCTACTAGCCTTGCGTGTTAGAACGTAAGTTTTCCATCACATAATGTTGTTGAGGAGGTCTGGTATAGTTTATTTCCTTATCCCTTCGATTGGGCCCAATTAAAAAGGATTGTTAGAGAGAGAAATGGAAATAAATTATTTAATTGTTGGAGATACTCTCACCAGTCAAATTGATCACACTCAGTTCGTGGTTCTATTTTCTGCAACGCAAAATACTTGAAATAATCATGATTATAAACATTTAAATCGATTTTTTGTTCACTTATTGATTCTTTGAATCAGTTCACTACTTGAACTGAAAACATCATCATTCATTCCCTTAACATCACCTGGGCTTAAAATACTTGAGGAGAGTTGCCTTATAAACTCTCAAAGTTTAAATAAATAAATAAAACGTATTACAGGAATAACACTTAATTACAATCAACCACAAAATCACGACATCTCGGTAGCATGCCCAGGTTCAAGTCTCTGCCCTATGTTATTCTCATTAGCCTTTCAATCTCTCACTTACAAGGCTGAGGCTAATGAGAGCACCATTCTCAGAAATAAAACTTGAGTGATGTTGGTGGATGTTATATATTGAATGCATTAATATTAGTTCACTGAAACTTGTTGATTTATTGTGAAAAGCAATTTGTATATTTTTCATGTTGAGATATTTTGATACATTAAATAGGGAGCATTGACTCCATGCTTCCTCAGTCATCAGTTATAGCTGATCTCCTGAAATATAGTCAATTTCATGCAGACCAATAAAACTGTCGACTTATACATCACAACCAAACTTGTGGTCCAATAGTTTAGGAGTTTATTTCTCCAAAAGTACGATATATTACGAAAGTTAATATTTACTCATATATTCTTATCCATAAATTCTCCACCATGTCTCAACTTTGAAGCAGTTTTGCTCATAAAGCATTCAGAAATACTGACTGGCAACCACATAGAGCCAAAGCTCACTTCCAGCAGCCACTAGCTGCTCAATAATCAATATATTCAAGTATTCATACGTTGCTCTTTCTCCCGACTGATGGCTGAGCAAACAACAGCCGCCGATCCTGCATTATACGATTCTTATTCTTCGTTCAATCATCATTCCTTCATCGAATATATTCAAGAAGGTTTCCTCAATCCTTAGTCATGCTGTATGTAATCTATCTCGAACCTTAAATAAGCCACACATGCCAAATTCATTACTCTCGAGCCTGTATAATTGTAATTTTGTAATATTTCTGAGCCATCCAATAAAATCCTAATAATATCTAATTTTGAAAGTTGCAATACTCAAAGGCTGAAGCATGGCCAATGTATAGTATAAAAAGAGAACTAAAGATGGCCATTGCTGAAGATCTATTTTAGGTAAGGTAGAATTTAGTAAGCATGCTCATTCAATCTCTTGACACCATGAGACCATGTGGTGGAACGGGTTGGCTGTAAGGTGTGATGTGGAGGCTAACTACTACTATTATAATTATATCATCATCTTCGAGCTTTCTGAGCTTTAGAGTAATATCTAATATTATATAAATATATTATCATATCAATCATAGATATATTTATTTTTAAAGAAATATGCGACATTCTTCATTATCTTTATTTTTTAAGAGATAATACTCTGTAATATTTTTTTTCGAACCAAGTTGCGTCTCTCACATACACTTGATTACGTTTGAGTCTGTATGATTTGCTATTTGAGATAAGTCAAAGCTCTTGAATACGTCTAGACTTATATCTTGTATATCAAGCATAAAAGAGCTTCATTACACCAAATATTTGCATTTTCTCTGTTGCTTTTGAGAAAGTGAAATACAATTTTTGATGATGAAAATGGAAGGAAGGAATCGCATGTCACTTTTTCATTTGAATGTTACCAAGCAATTTTAGGAAGCTAAGCTAAGTACCGATATTATCTCAGATTCAAATCTGGTCATTATAGTCGGTTTTGGGTGTGGTATTCTAATGACTGAAGAGTAAGTTGAGGAAATAAGGAACAAGTGTAAGCAGTTAGCTGGTGAAATTGGGTGTGTAGAGACATTTATCTCAGTAGCGATCCCTCTTGCTTGTTCCGTCAACTGATGTGTGAAGAAGAGAATACGATACAAAGACAGAGAACAGAATAAGAAGAGGGGAAATAATTACGATGAGGAAAAAACAAGACAGAGAGGTTTTATCAGAGAAAAATAATACAAATATAGTAATAATGCCGTACATTAGACGGAAACTTTATGGGTTTATCCAACTGAAAAGTGATGTATGAAACGAGAAACGCTTCAATTTCAATAACTTTTACTCCATCCTTCATGCGTGAGATTATACAGAATGAAATACAGATTATACAGTTCAATGGATAATTAGAAATCCCCTGGGTTGAAGAACTCGCTCATAAACTGTTGTATTTATCTCTGAGATCCGCAACTTGTAATTATACAAAGTTGATGAGATTTATTATGAAAACAGCTAAATATATCTTCTACAAGTGTGATATTACAGTAGAAGGTTCCATGGGAATCCTATTCCAATTGAAAAAAAACTTTCTGTCGCTTCAAAACTTTTGTCCATCATCTTGAATCCGTCATATGGATCTAACTTCATTTCGAATCCAGCTTCATATTGAATCCAACTTCATTTTTTCAAATAGGAAGGTGGTCATGTGATACATGATTTCGATACAGAATTTCAAACGAAAAAGAGGATGAGGGTGGTTTAAAATTTGCATTTTTCAGCTTTTTGCTTCCACCCTTCATATCTTGAGAACAATGCGTCCAACCGACATAACTAACTTAATGATTTAAAAATGAAGCTTGATAAACTCTCTACACTTTTTGTAAAGTGGAATTTTGTGATATTCACAACTGTTCCCGAGATATTCACTCTTGAAGGTTGTGTAATTATTAAAATAACAGACTTTTATCCAATGTTTTGCTCTTTCAGGGCTTATAATTCTCCAACAATGCATCATGAAAACTAATGCTTATGGTAGGTTTATAGATCATGTGTCGGCGCATAAAGTCTGTCCGACAGTCTGTGTGACAACTGCCAAATAATAGCATCAGCTTCTTAATGAATGAAAAATTACAAAAAATAGCATTCAATAATTCCAGCTGACTGATAAATCGAAACAAATGTTTTCCTCATGCATTTCCAATGTTATTTTTATATCCTGAGAAAGGACGAAGGAGTGAGTCAATTTTGTTGTCCAACGAGCTTGACTTGTAAAAAGGTTCGAAGAATTCGTGTCCAAAATTTGAAGCTGATTGATCAATTCTCTTTAAAGTTCTTGTCGAACATACAAACAGACAGAAAACGACTTTGGGCTCTAGTAAGTCAAAAGTGAGAATTTCGCTAACGCTAGTTCAATAAAGAAGATGATGAAGATGAAGTATAAATGGAAAAATATGTATACACAGATGAGTAGGGAGAAGAAGTGATGAAGAGAGGAGTGGATGAAAGAGAGCAGCGACGACAGAATTCAACGAAAATGCGTTGAAAGAGAATATTGAAAAAAGAGAGTAAGTAGTAAGAAAATACCTAAAACAAGGGAAATCACAAGGAAGAAAAATAAAATGGAGACAGTAAATAGGTGAGGTAAAAAGTGAAGGCTGATGAAGTGGAAGAATAAGTTGAATAATATGAGAATAAGAGCTACAAGCTGAATGAAAACGTCGATAGAGAATATTGAGTAAGATAAGTAGATAAAAAGTAAATTGAGATGTAAAATAATAAAAATAAGATAATTGGGGAGAAGAAAAGGAGAAAGAAGTAGATGGTGAAGCAGATCGAGGAGAAAAGAAGGAGACAATTGGAGAATACAAACCATGAAGGGACGGGAGACTGTAAGAAAATGTGAATTAGAAGGAGGAGGTACAGTAGTCAAGAATTAGAAGAAGAGGACGTAGTAGTATGACGAGGAGAGTATGAGGAGGAGGTGGAGAAGAAGATGATGTATAGGAAGTAGAAGAGAATGAAGGTGATGGAGAAGAAAGGCGAGGAGAAGGAGGAATAAAAAGAGGAGTAGGAAGAAGAGGAGAAGGAGAAGAAGTAAAAAGAGGAGGAGGAGAAGTTGAGTGAGAGGACGGTGCACTAGCAGACAGTGGAGTGCAGTGGAGTGTGCAGAAGACGGTGTTGTCGGCCAAGTGGGTCGTAGCCAGGCAGCTCTTTTTGTGACGACCCGAGTCTGTATTCAGGGGTCGACGTTCGGAGAGTAGAGAGTAGACAGCAAGTCCGCTGTTATTATTATAATATTTGTTGGAAAGCCGTGGATGTTTACCGCCTCAGTTGGTCGCCGATTCTCATTAAATGCGAGAGAGAAACCATCCCACTCCAGCGAGTTGGGGTTGAGATTACAGAGGAAGGAGAGAGGCAGGAAGGAAGGAATAAATAAAGGAAGGAAGTAAGGAAGGATTGATTGGGATGAAGAAAAAAGTACTGGAAGAAAATATATAGAGGAATGATTACGACGAAGTAGGTGGAGAAGTTATTGAAGAAAGACAACAAGAGGATTTTGTATTAGAAGAAAAAATATGTCAGAGATATTCATTGATGATGAGAGCCAGAAAGTAGATAGAATATTAGACGTAAGATAGCATTTGAAAGGGACGATTGATAACAATAATAAATTCAAATTAGATTTATTTTTATGTTTAGTATCAAATTTGAGCCTGGATTAAATTTGTATAATAACTACAATATGGCTAACTTTCCCTTGATTTTCTAATGTCTTTACTGGAGTATTACTATTGGATTTATTTATCTGTTTTGTTTTTTAAATATAAGCTGATTGAAACTCTTTTAATAACTAAAATATAAAAAAACTTTCCAATTATTCTTTATGTTCAACTGGAGTATTACTATTCGATTTTAATTGGATCTCTGTATCTGTTTAGTATTAAATATTAGCTGGTTTAGATTCTTATAATAACTATATTATAACTATTCAATGAATTCTACAATGTTCAACTGTATGAAGAAGCAAGTCGGTGAAACACAATGTCTATTCCTGGAAAATGTGTAATGATATCCTTTCCATCGATTTACTTGACCAGTGAGTGAACGAGCGAGAGAGAGAGAGAATAACTGTGAGAGGTGACACAGAAAAGGACAGAGAAGGATGAGGAAGATGAGTGAGGAGGTAGAGGTCAAAAGGACAAAGCAAGGAGCTTAAATCAAAGTACGGTACAAGTACAAGATAGAGATGACACTGGGATTAGGAGGCCTTGCGAAACCAATTTGTGTCACTAGGCTGTCACCAAACACACAACGTTTACATACTGATTGCATGTAGACAACTGGACAAAATGATTGTGAATTGATGAGTGGTATTACATAACTCATAGGGATTATTGACGTAACTGGGATTGGCACAATTGTGCTCCAGCATTGATCACACTAGCTCAAGCTAGATGTTGATGAAATAGATTCAAAATGGTATGTTCATTACTGCAGTGTTTGTAGTTGTAGTATTTTTGGTAAACATAGTAAAAAACAATATTGTTGCTTATTCTGTGTGTGATTATATAAATGGTATGAATATATTTTTAGGGGTAATTGAAGAGAACGATTATTTATGATGGTTTTACTGTGTCTCTAGATGTCAATAAGATCTTATTGAAGAGATGAGGGAGATTTGAGAGAAAAGATTAGAATAATCAATCTGTGAAAAAGACCGGAAATTGAAGAGATTAATAAGGGTACATTAAATCGAATGCGGTCTATTTGCTGTGTGTAGTAGTATATCAGTAACAAAATATTAATAGTAACCATTCTTGTGCAAAGCATTAACTGAAGATTTTTCTTGATACTGTATTAAGTATCAACAAATCTATTTAACTCTATCAACTGCAATTTGTTAGGCTGGCCATTAACGGTAGAACATGCCTGATACACAGTCGTCATACATTGTTAAGTCATCACTGCTGTAATCACACAGCGTAAGGCATCCAGCAAAATTTTTTGAGGCTAGGTTTTTCTATTTACGAATTTTTGTTGTTGTTTATTTTTCCTTCAATGCTTCCTTGGAGGTTTTATTATTTTTCTATCTCTATAATTTATAATTTTCGAATGGTTCATTTATTTATTGTTATTGTTTGTTTATTTTATATTAGACGCCTCTAGCTGATGACAAAACATGCATGATGAGCAATGTCATGTGTGTGTGCATGATAAACATGCATGTTCTTTCGTTATTTTTGAAGTAGTTTTTTGGAAACATCGGACTCAGAATTGAAATACAATAATATTATGCTCCCAATAATTGAAGTTGAAACTCAGAGAACTTATGAAATAATAAAACCTTGAAAAAATTGAGTGATTTCGAAACATATATATTTTTTTCGAATATGGAAATCCTAAAAAAATAAGAATTCGTAGTTAAGTGTTGAAAATAGTTTTTTTTTTGAAGTTAACAAATGTCTTTAAAATGCTGGATATATTACATATCACCAGTTAACAAATGTCTTTAAAATGCTGGAATATTACATATCACCTTATTAGCCTGCAACACGTATCATATAGCCTTCGCACTCAATTAACCTACAATTGTAGTTAATAGGTTCACTAAGTTATTATATTATGATAACAAACACATTACTCCCAGGAAGCGATTTGAACCAATGTTGTACAAGTCTTAACCGAGATAAGACAATTTGGCTCATTAGGCAGGTTGTGGTTTGATTGACAGCACAGAAGGCTTATCGGCGCAGGCGCAGTCCAACTCACAACGAGTGAAAAGTTGGATTTTTGACAGGCAGGTTAGTGAGATTCATGTTGTACTGTCAGCGATCCTTATGAATAACACCAATGCTTCCCATTCAACCAATACTGACAGTTGAAGTGAATCTCTGAGTGTAGCTTCTTTGTAGGTCATGTCATGCACTCTCAGCCGCTATTCTTATACCTGTCTCCCTCTCCAACCAACCGCATCCCACTGAAAAATAGAAACTTGGCAGATATTTGTGGGCGTCGATGTTTCCATGTTGTATTTCACTGCCAATCTTGGAACATCTAGAGAGAATTTACAAGGAATAGTTTTTAATCTTGAGTTATCAAACGCTCGATAAGCTGTATAGCTTATTATACATAAGTGGAGAGACATGACAGGTAGAAATTTCTAAATTATCCATTCGAAATTTAACGTTTTACGATTGATATTTGTCATAATTATCCTTCATTTTGTTATTATTAAGTTCGTGAAATATACAGGTGCAGTTATTCGCAGTGGAAAGTACTCATTTATACGACGATATTAGGGTGAATATTCTGAAATCAATTGTATTTATATTCTTCTATTGATGCATAAATTAGATAAGTTAGACAAACTGTTTGAATAGTAGAATAGAAAATTTATTCCAGCTACTCCCTTGTCAATCAAGTTGGAAAATACTGTTTTGGGAGGTTGTCTATTTGAAATAAGAGACCATTCCATCATAATCCTGGGATACAAGGAATTTCTTCTAGTCATCGTGTACAGAGAATCCAGGTTTGTTAAACTCCTCACACTGTACTCACTTCAGTCCTGCCTTGAAATATAGTACAAAGCTCTGTACTCGAAATACATACAACACTGAATTCAATTTAGTCTCAAAATGAAGAAGTGTGAAGAATTTAAGAATACCTTGCACATAAAGAAGGCTATGGATGGACATTTAAAGAAGATAAAATACCCTTTTATCTGGGGTAGTACTGATATGAACTACTCGTATTTTTCAGTGTTAGCCAGTGTCCTAGTCGTATGATAGATGCATTGTTTATGGACATTGTTGATTCAATTTTGGAAAATGTATGGCGATCGGTATGGCATCAATAACTAACCTGACCTGACCCTAGCCAGTGGCTTATGCATTTTTCAAAAGTATCCATTCCGCTCTCCCCTCAAAGTTTTCCACTGTAACCAAAATCGGCAGCTACCCACCCCTGCACATCCCTCTTGCAATGACGTAACGTGATGGATAGGAAATCAGATAACAGGAGTTTTGTAGGGGTTGTTATGTGCTGCTTCCCCTCAAACCGACAGGAAGCTGAATTTGAGGGATCAGTGTACACCTTTCAAATGTGAAACATCTGTTTTTCAATGTTTCAACCTGTGGTTATTTTATCCAATTAGAAGTCTTGTGAAAAAAGTATATTGGGAGTTGGATGTTCACATAACAGACAAACATGGTGTTTTTCAATTTTTTCTCAGTGTATATTATTACGTCTTGTGTAATGTGTGCTCCTATTTTTGTCTAGAATCAAAACTCACATTATCCATTTTTGACGAAATTTAGTTAGCACTGGATTCCTACAGAAAAAGATGCGAGAAATTCAATGGTGCTAATAGTTCTTCTCTAAAATCACATTATCCCACATAAAATGGAACCAAAAGTTGTGGGTTAGTGTCAAAACTGACAATATCCGTAGGATAATGTGAGTTTTGTCAGTTAGGCAGCTGTAGCCAATGAGAGAGCAGCATTCAGGTCATGTGACTCCTGTCAAACATCATTGTAGCAAAGCAGTCCATAGCTGCAGAATATTCGAGTATTGAGTGGTTTGAATCTTTATTAGAGTCAATTTATTTTATTGTGTTAGAATCTTTTGTTCAATGGATATCTCAGTGACGCCAGTGCAGAGTAATGAGAGAGCTAGAAAACCTAAAAAGTCACCATTGCAGTGGAAGAAAGCTAAATTGAAGACAGAACGTTAAGTTTCATTGTAACTACAAACCATGCTTTCATCCCTTGTTCTGTTTTAGATTCTTGTAATTTCTCTAATTATTGCATAACAGATGATACAATTTCTAAATAGGAATGATTGTGGGAGCTTTCACTTTTTAAACTAAGCCACTTAAAATTAATATAACTTACTAAGCCAGAAGAGAGCAAACAAATTAGTCATAACCTAAAAGTTGCTTTCTTTGGTTTTAGGTACAAGCCCAAGAGTATGCCGGACAAACCAACTTGTGGACACAACAGTCAATCCTTTCAATGTTGTTGATATCGCTTGATATGTGTGATTTGAAAAAGTTTCATTCTTTATTCTATAAAAAGACAGAAAAAGAATATCAGGATCATTTCGTTTTAAAATATGTTGAGATTGTGAATGTGAGGAGAAGGCGTCCAAATCAACGGAAAAATCAAAATGAAGTATCCAAGTACAAGAAACAAATGAGGAGTACACGTTATTTTGTATTAAATAAAAAGAAGAAGAGGGTGCCTGAATGCATTCATTGGTATTCTGGGCATATCCAGATTCAGAGTCAATAATATTACAAAAACATTCCATGAACAGGGCTTTATAACTGAGAAAAGGGGAGGTTTTAAGAGGACAGCAGAATTTGCTCCAAAAAAGATTAATGTCATGAAGTTTATTGAAAAATTGCAGTGCATTGAGAGCCACTATTGTCGAAAAGAGAGTAATAGAAAATATTTGTCCTCTGATTTGAGTATCAAGAAATTGTTCATGATGTATTCAGATGAAAATGGAAATGTACCTGTCAAGGAATCATACTTCCGTAACATTTTCAATACCAACTATAATTTGGGTTTTCGATCTCCTCGAACTGATGTTTGTTCTACGTGCTTGTGCCTACAAGAAAAAATCAAAGCTGAAAGTGATCCAGGTAGAAAGTCTAACTTGTTGATTGAGAAACGTGTACATAAATTGCGTGCAAAAGCGTTCTATAATATACTCCAGGACACAGACGAAAATCTTCTTATCTTATCCTTCGACTGCCAGAAAAATCTTCCAATCCCCAAATTGCCAGACCAATCAACTTATTATTCAAGACAAATTTATGTACAGAATTTTTCAGTTGTGAGAGGTCATAGTAAGTCACAGTTGAACAAGGAATCAGTCACTTCTTATTGCTGGACAGAGAATAAATTCGACAAAGATTCAAACACCATCGCTTCATGTGTTTTTGACACCTTGAGATATATTGATTTCACCCCCTACAATAGGATTAGACTGATATCTGACGGGTGCGGCGGACAAAATAAAAATAGCATTTTTATAGGAATGTGTAGCTTCTGGTTGAGTTCTGTGGCACCAAGTAACATTAAAGAAATTGAGGTAGTATATCCCGTTACAGAGCACAGTTTCCTTCCAGCAGACAGGGTTTTTGGGAACATTGAAAAAATTTTGAAAAAGAAAGAAGTCATAACTACTTATGAAGAAGTATACGATATTATATCTGAGCATGCAACTATAAAAATCCTTGGAAAAGACTGTGAAGTAGCTGATTTTAAAAATGTAGTTAAAAGAAACATGAAAGATACCCAAAAATGGCCTTTTAAAATCTCCCAATGTAAACGCATTTACATAAAAGCTCGAAAAAATGCACGAAATAAAGTTCTGGTCAGAGGTGAGCCCACGTATGTAAGTGATTTGTCTGATAAGTATTGGAACCTAATGAAAAATGGTAAAAAACCTAATCCGGACTTGAATCCTGACATTATATAAGAGAAAAATTTTCTTGCGGAGGAGAAAAAAAAAGATGTCGACAAACTACTTAAAAAACATTTTGGTGAGGATTGGCGACTCATCGATAATCTGGAGTTCTATAAGAAAGCAATAGACAATAATGGTGAAGAAGAACAAGAACCAATAATATTTGAATGTGGATGTGAAGATGAAAATATGAATAATCAGTTCACTATTTGAAAAAAATATTTTAATTTTCTGATCAACATTTATTTTATTTTTATCCTTTTGAATTATTAACAGTGTATCAATAAAAGTTTAATTTGTAAGAAGAATGTTTTTTCAATCACCTTCCTTACCACATAACTCTTCTGGCTTAGTAATTTGTGTCAATAGCCCATATAATATTTCAAAAAGACAGTATTATAGTCTACTAGTGGGACAAAATTAAAGAAATTCGAACTTACAATAATTTCGACAAAACTCATTTTCAAAACTTACAATATCCAGAATATTCAGTATCAAATCTCACATTATCCCAGGATGAGTGTCAAAACTCACATTATCCATATTATTTTCCTTTTTTTTCTTGATTCTGTGGAGAAATGTCTGACTTTCAATATCCATTTCTATTTGAATACCTCAAATGAACATAAAAACACGAGCCATAAGTATCTTTCTTTGGAATCACAATGTGAGCAAGTTTTTTGGCTGTACTGAAAAATTTGATTCTTGGATAATGTGAGTTTTGATTCTAGACCCCTCCGCGGAGTAGCTTTCCATAAAACAGGCAACTGAGCTTCAACACTAGCACCGCCAGATTCATTTTTGTCCGAATAAGTTGAGGAAAGTCAAAATTTATGGACATTTAAGCTGAATTAAGAGGAAATTTGGGGGAAAATAATGCAGGAATTTCCAATGGATAATATTGTCATGGTGCATTGTTTCAATTATAGGATGATTTCGTTTTTATGATAATTGTGATTCTCTAATTCAATTTGGGAAAATAAGGTAGAATCAAGTTGGATCGGTTATCAATATCTTTCAAGATCCTCCTATATAATAAAGAGGATACTAGACTACTTGGAACAACGGTTAATAGCTCCTTCTTCTTTCATGGTTCAATAGGTTTGTGACCTCAGTAATGACGATTTTGTATATAAACTATAAATGTGATAAATTTACTTAACATTTCATCATAATGTATCAGTCATCGACTTGTAAATATTTCCTGCATTAGTGTGTGTAATTCATATTTGTCCCATTCGAAAGATTAGGCTACTAAAGTTCAACAATCAAATATAATAATATATTGAGTACAATGAAAAATTTGCACATGACAAGCTCAGACAACCTTCAAACGTTCGTTTGAATATCAACAAAGCGTTATGACTGTTATCTAGCTTCGTAGAAATGACTCATCAAATACTAATGCAAATTCTCCAAATAATGACAATTGACTCTCATTTCCTCGTATACAATGACATTTTTCAATCACAGCAGTCGATTATATTTATTTCTGCTATCCATATAGAAAAATTTAAATTGAATATTTCAATTCTGTAGCCACTCCACGATTTTTCAACTCAAAAAGTCGGGAATAGCACACTTTTAAAGAGTTATTAAAAGTATAGGAAACGCATAACTTTAAGTCATGTTCTTCCATGTAATACATTTTGTGATTGTGACATCAAATTTATAGTTTAAAAAATATCTATGAAATTCAAAAGAAAAATAGCTTCAAATGTTGGAATGTGTATTTCTTTGCTCAGCTTGTTTTTTATATACCGGGTGATCAAAAAGTCTCTCCGCAGTAGCTGCCTGGTGGCACAGCCTATTGTGTTCGGCTCAGAAACCCGTTTGACAAGTGATTGAATGATATGATACAAGTGACTGATATGATACAAGAATGATACAAGTGAATGAAAGAGCTCTTTATAATATCGAAGAATATCTGAATGAATGAGATCAGCTCCTATGAGTTGAATTATATTGTTGTATTCTGTGAATGTTTTATTTGTTTTGTATTTTATTTTAAATAATCTAATCAAAGATACATATTTTTGACACTATTCATTGTATACACTGTACAAATTTATGAATAAAGAAACTATGAAATGAAAATGAAATTGAATTGAATTGAATGACTGCCTTTATTTTTCCTAGAGAGCGAAGTTAGGGCGCAGTCGACCCTCTTTCACACTTGACTCTCTATTACACAAGATAACAGCATAAGCTATAGATTACACAAGCTATATGATTCAGTGTTTTTTTGTATATAACTTATTTCACTGCGGAGGGACTTTTTGATCACTCTGCATTTAGTGAGCCTCTCCAGACTGCTTATATTGAAACGTCTTCTGTAGGTATTGTTGACGTATTAATATCTGCAACCTTAATACGCTTTCATTTAGATTTCGATTCATAAAATTATCAGACTAGACTGAATGTTTATTTTCTGGAGTTGCTCTAAATCATTGAAGCTACTAAACTATTCAAAAATTGATTGCTTGTTGGCATGGAAAATCTTATCAGCGAAACTATGAACTCGCTGCAGATTATGGAGATGCCCCCAGGAGCTCATCAGAGACCGCCATTAATAAGTTATGAGCAGATGGCTGAGAAAAAAGTTCAGGAACTTTCTTCTTGATGTGAAAATTTTGTCCCGAAATGAGTGGGGTTCTTTTTTATTGTTGAGCCGCCGGTTTTTGCTGCCTATGATGGTTCCCACCAATCTTATTCGGTTTTTATCCCTGAAGTACTTCCATGTCACCACTTTCCAGACTCATTTTCATCCAGCTTTTCTAGTAGATTCGTATATTTTCAATTATCTATTTTTAAGGGGTTCCCACTCAGGGTAGACTATAGGGAACATAAATAAGAAAATAATTTTAGTATTTGGTTTTTGTAATTTGTTATCTATTTCAATGAAGATATATTCGCATCAATAGATATTTATTTATTTATGGAGACAACAGGTTACCCCTAATGTGTCTCCTTCAAAAATACAACAATACAAGATTATTATACAATGAAAATACAATGAGCAATTTAATTTACAATTGCAATATTGTTAAAAAAAACTATAGAAATACAAGAGAAGGAAAAAATAGATATATACAAGAAAATTATCATGAAACAGAATATAGAAATGAAAAGATTTCAAAATCGAAATAAAAATGTTACAAAGAATGGATAAAACTAACAAATGAATGTCAGAGGACTGATACCTGCCAATAAAGCAACAAAAAGATGTACGAGTACACAGTGCAATAGATACACACCTATATACAGCAATAAATAATCGATAATACGACTGAGCAAGGATATCTCACAATAGACTGTTTAATATTCTATAAAATTTTCCACGAGAGAACCAGAAGATGTCCAGTTGCCCAGAGAAACAGTTGGAAAGTCTTATTTGCTGCATATCCATTATTCATTATCCATCTGTATTCATTTGATTCATCTTCCATAAGTTCAAACTGAGTCTCATAAAAACATTGCGCTTGTAAACCCTCTTATTTCTATTTTTCATCAATGGTATTTTTTCTAATATAATTATTACGACCTGAAAAATGATCAAACTCTACTACTTTTACAGTACCTACTGTACTTATTTCAACTGCTAAATAAAATTCCGGAAATACTCGGGTAAAAATTACATGTTTTCGTGCCAAATGATTTTTTACAGTCCAAAAACGTGTTTCTGATTTGTGAATTCGTTTTTACAGTATTGATTCTCTTTTCTCATTCTATACACGCGTTTAATCACAATTTATTCTTGTTGACTTACTTGTGAGCTTTGGAGATTTTGTTCATTAATTCCAAGAAAGCACTATCCGGTCAATGAATTCATCTGCTAATCCATTGTAATC